>NW_025868335.1:0-1186 GCF_002878395.1 Capsicum annuum
GACCATTCTTCTATTTTTGGAAAACAATATATACACACACACTTTCACAAAAAGAGGGGACCATCAGTAACAAAAAGGGCCGGATAAAAAAAAAACAAAAAGATTTTCACTCTCTCTCAAAAACTTCATCGGCGACCGCCACCTCTCCGTCCGATCAACGACGACAGCCAGCTCACCGTCGCCGTAGCCAGCTCGTCTCCCAGCCCCCACTCCGACCAACACCACCACACCAACGCCGGCAGTCCCCAAAACACCAATTGGAATCCGGCAACGGAATATAGTAAACGGGGAGAAATCCACCTTCTGTCTGATCTTTTTCGGCTATCTCGATGCCGGCGTCTGCTTTCCCATCGTTGGTGTTGGTTGAATCAGTTTCAAAATCGCCAAAAAATCCTTTCCTTTTCACCGACATCTAGACGAGATCTGGCCGGAACCCGACTGTTTAATGGGTTTTGTTTACTGTGAGCTCACCGGAGTTTAATTTTTGAAGATTTCGGGTTCGTCGGAGCTCCGGTGTAACGGAAAATATGACGACCAGCCCTCTGTTCCACCCAAATCTGCATCAAACCGTTGTTCCTGATCCTAATTTTGGTTTAATTCTCACTGGAATCTCTTTGCTTCATTTAGTTTTGGTCATATTCTGAGTTGTTTTTATCTGTTTACGCAATCCCGAGCTAATCGTAACTCGAGCATTATTGATTTTTGTTCCAATTTTTCACGCCGAGTTCGAATTCGGAAGATTCGTGATTGAGATTCTCTATTCGAGTATTTTGGTCTTCGAATTTCTTTATTATCGACAAGGATCAGTTTCATTAAGGTCCACTTCTTTTACCGATCTTTATTTATTGATGTTGTGGGTGTGGTTGATTTATTGGTTATGTGTTTGGTTTGAATCTTCGTTGTTTGTATTTGTTTGATGATTGTGACGTGGTGATAGGTTTCGATATTATGTTGGAGAAATCGCAATTACCGTGGTTGATTTGATTGAGACTTATTTAATCATGTTGGTTGAAATAAATTTGGGGACGGGAATCAAAAATTGATAAAAGTGAACATTATGATATTTTTGATACATTGTTGATGTTGAATGCGATATGTCGTCGAGTGGGTAGGCAAACAGTAAGTTTGGGTAGACAAAATTTAGAATTAAGTGCTTTGTTGGATGTGAACGTGGAGTAAGTGTTGA
>NW_025868336.1:0-5258 GCF_002878395.1 Capsicum annuum
CATTTTATGTGAACATTACTAGTACATGTAAAATGTGGGGTGTTACATCCTCCCCCCCTTAGGAACATTCGTCCCGAATGTTAACATAACTGTATAGTCTAGGCAGGTTTGAATTTCTGGTCACACAACTTTTAATAACATAACTAGTATTCAAACACATACCTATTAATGTTCCTCCTCTGTATCTTTTGGTCCCTCCTTGTCTTCAAATAGATGAGGGTATTTGGATATCATTACTTCCTCCGGTTCCCACGTTATCTCTTCTACTTGGTTGTTTCTCCAGAGTACCTTTACTGATGCCATTTCTTTGTTCCTTAACTTTTTAACTTGGCGATCTAGAATAGCAACCGGTACCTCTTCATAAGTAAGATCCTCTGTGACCTGTACATCTTCTATAGGAGTGATACGAGAGGGGTCACCTATGCATTTTCGAAGCATTGACACATGAAACACTGGATGAACCATTGAAAGTTCCTGGGGTAGCTCTAATTCATATGCAACTTGTCCGACCCTCTTGGTAATCTTATATGGCCCTATGTAACGTGGGCTTAGTTTCCCCTGCTTACCAAATCTCATAACCCCTTTCATTGGTGATACCTTTAAAAATACCCAATCTCCAATAGAGAATTCCAGCCCTCTTCTCCGAATATCTGCATATGATTTATGACGACTTTGGGCTGTTTTTAGCCGTTGTTGTATCACCTTAACTTTTTCCATGGCTTGTTGGACTAAATCTGGCCCGAGCAAGGTGGTTTCACCCACTTCGAACCAACCAATTGGTGACCTACATTTCCTCCCATACAAAGCTTCGTAAGGTGCCATCTTGATGCTCGAATGGTAGCTGTTATTATAGGCAAATTCAATAAGAGGCAAGTGTTCTACCCAGCTACCTTTAAAATCTAATGCACAGGTTCGCAACATATCCTCAAGTGTTTGAATAGTACGCTCTGCTTGGCCGTCTGTTTGGGGATGGAAGGCTGTACTCAAATTCACTCGCGTCCCTAAACTCCTTTGAAAGGACTTCCAAAATTTTGCCGTGAATTGAGCTCCTCGATCAGATATAATAGAGAGTGGGACCCCATGTAGCCTAACTATCTCTTTGAGGTATAATTTGGCATATTCTTCAGCTGTATAATCACTTCTTACTGGCAGGAAGTGCGCTGATTTCGTGAGTCTATCAACTATCACCCATATGGAGTCAAACTTATTAACTGAACGAGGCAAACCAGTTACAAAATCCATATTAGTCATATCCCACTTCTAAGTCGGAATCTCTATACATTGTATGTAACCACCTGGCTTTTGGTGCTCTACTTTGACTTGTTGACAAGTAGGACATTGAGCCACAAACTCTGCAAGGTCCTTTTTCATGCCTCCCCACCAAAACACTCCCTTTAGGTCATGATACATCTTAGTAGATCCTGGGTGGATGGATATCTTGAATGATGGGCTTCTTCCATTATTCTCCTTCTGAGTCTATTAACATCAGGCACACACAATCTATTTTGGCAATAAAGTACTCCATCTTGTGTAAGCCTAAACTCCTTCATTATACCCTGACTTACTTTCTCCTTAAGGCATCGTAGAATAGGATCATAACACTGTTTTTCTTTCACTTCCCTTATCAATGAAGAATCGGTAGCATTATGTACAATAATATCCTTCCTTGGAGTTTCGAGTAGACGAACACCCAGATTGGCTAGTTGACGCAGATCCTTAGCCATGCCTTGCTTTACCCCTTTCTGATCGCTGGTACCCATGAGTGTCTTACGACTTAGAGCATCAGCCACCACATTTGCCTTCCCTGGATGGTATAATATATCAATATCATAATCTTTTATTAACTCTAGCCACCTCCGCTGCCTCAAATTTAGATCTTTCTGCTTGAAAATATACTGTAAACTCTTATGATCTGTATATATGTCCACGTGTATCCCATACAAATAGTGGCGCCATATCTTTAAAGCAAATACAATCGCTGCTAGCTCAAGATCATGTGTTGGGTAGTTTTTCTCGTGTGGTCTCAATTGTCTCGAGGCATAAGCAATCACTTTACCATGTTGTGTTAGTACACACCCTAAACCAACTCCTGAAGCATCACAATACACTGCATATCCCTCTGAGCCTTCTGGAAGCACTAGCACAGGTGCTGAGGTTAGCCTACTTTTCAACTCTTGAAAGCTCCTTTCACATGCATCATTCCATTGGAATTTGGTTTCCTTGTGAGTTAGCTTAGTAAGAGGTGCAGATATAGAAGAAAAACCTTCAACAAACCTTCTGTAATAACCTGCCAATCCAAGGAAGCTTCGAACTTCTGTAGGTGTCGTTGGCCTTGGCCAATCTTTCACAGCCTCTATCTTTTGTGAATCCACCCTTATTCCTTCATCCGATACAATATGGCCCCAAAATGCCACTGACTTTAACCAAAATTCACATTTGGAAAACTTAGCATACAACCGGCGATCACGGAGAACTTGTAGCACTAGTCGTAAATGATTTGCATGGTCCTCTTCTGACCTTGAATACACCAGAATATCATCTATAAATACTATTACGAACACATCCAAGAAAGGCTTGAACACTCTATTCATCAAATCCATAAAAACTGCTGGTGCATTCGTTAGCCCAAACGACATAACAAGAAATTCAAAGTGACCATATCTGGTTTGGAAAGCTGTCTTAGGTATATCCTTTTCCTTCACTCTCACCTGATGATAACCTGATCTCAAATCGATCTTTGAAAAGTATTTGGCACCCTGTAACTGATCAAACAAGTCATCAATTCTGGGGAGGGGATATTTATTCTTAATTGTCACCCTATTCAGTTGTCGGTAGTCAATACACATCCTCAATGTACCATCCTTTTTACGCACAAATAAAACTGGTGCACCCCAAGGGGACACACTAGGCCTTATAAAACCCTTTTCTAACAAGTCTTTCCAGTTGCTCCTTTAATTCACGTAATTCTGCCGGGGTCATTCTATATGGAGGGATAGAGATAGGCTCAGTGCCTGGTAATAAGTCAATACCAAAATCTATTTCTCGTTCTGGAGGCAAACCAGGGAGTTCCTTAGGAAAGACATCAATAAATTCATTCACTATTGGAACAGACTGGATAGTTGGTGATTGTGCCTCCACGTCTCTCACTCTAACGAGATGACATATATATCCCTTTGATATCATTTTTCTGACTTTAAAATAAGAGATAAACCTCCCTTTTGGTGCCCCAATATTGCCTTCCCATTCAAGGACTGCTTCATTTGGAAAGTGAAAGTACACTCTCTTGGTTCGGCAGTCAACGGTGGCATAGCAAAAAGCCAACCAATCCATACCCATTATAACATCAAATTCTACCATTTCTAACTCGATAAGATCAGCTAATGTATCTCGGTCGCAGATAGTCACTATGCAGTCACAATAGACTCTTCTACCTATAATTGACTCCCCAGTTGGTGTAGACACCGCAAGTGGTTGATTCAATAATTTAGGTGTTCTACCAAGCTTCCCAGCAACTAATGGAGTAATACATGACAATGTAGAACCAGGGTCAATTAATGCATACGCTTTATGTGAGAAGATGGACAATGTACCTATAACCACATCGGGTGAAGCTTCCAGGTTCTGTCGAGTCCCTAGAGCATATGTGCGATTTTGGGCCACGCTGGAACTAGCTGCCCCTCTAATACCTCTGTCGCGACCTATAGGAAATTGCTCACCTCTACCTGATGGAGGCACTGATGATGATGATGCAACAGCTGATCCAGTAGGTTGTGCCATATCACCCCTGCGTCTTCTTGGACAATCTTTTATTACATGCCCTGGCATACCACACCAATAACAAACATCTGTTCCCATGCGACACGCACCTATATGATATCTCCCACATTGTCTGCAAGGCTGCCTAGGAGGCATTTGCTGGCTTCCCGAATATCTTGTTGTCCGTGTACCTTGGCCCTCACTTCTCTGCCCAAATTGATCATTTTTAGACCCTTGAAGTTGTGGTTGAGCACTAGCTGTAGAGTAAGAGGATGATGGCCTGGGTGGCCTGTTAGAAAATCGTGGCCTAAACTCACCCTGGGGTGGTGTAAACTGTCCTGTAGATCTGGCCCTCTTGGATTGCCCCCTTTCTATTTCTTGTGCCCTCCTTCTTTGTCTCTGATCCTCCAGTTTCTGTGCAAAAGCTTGCATCCTCGCTATATCCATGTCTTTATTCAAAGAAGCAATGGTACAATATCTAACCAAATATGAATCCAACCTATCCACATACCGATGGACTCTATCTGCCATAGTAGCAACAACATTAGGAGCGTACCTGGCCAGAGAATTAAATTTAAGACTATATTCCCTCACGCTCATATTCCCCTGATGGAGGTTCAGGAACTGATCTGCACGGGCCTCTCGGATCTCTAATGGCAAGTAATGATCAAGAAAGGCCATTTTGAACTCCTCCCAAGTAGTTGGAGGTGTATCTATGCCTTGGGACTGCTTCCAGGCTTCGTACCACAATATAGCCGCACCCTTCAATCTATATATTGCCAACTCAGCAGCTTCTGAACCACTCACATACATAACATCTAAGGTGCGTTGGATCTGATCAATAAAATCCTGTGGATCTTCATTTGGATCTGATCCAGTGAATGATGGAGGGTCTAAGTTAAGGAAATCACGTATTCTCGTACTGGCTGCCCTACCTGCACCAACTGCACCTGCAACTGGGCCTTCTTGTCTTTGACCTTGGCCAACAACTATACGAGTCAACAGTTGAACTGCATTTCTCAAATCCTGCACAGAAGCATCAACAGGTGGTTCTGGGGGATTTTCACTCCTTCCTGGTACATCAACAGATGGAGGGGTTGGAGATGTCTGTGATAGAGACTCATCTAGAGCCTCACTTTGTTGTCTCGCCCGATTGGGTATACCAACTACCACTTCTACTTCCTTTCCTTTACCTTTTCTCTTCCTTGTCTCTGGCATACTTACTGTACAAAATAATTCAGGGGTTAGACATGATACACTTATAATATTTGGCTTTATGGCACGATCTAAAGAATGAAAAGAAAGTGACAACTCCTAAATGCCACGTAGCCTCTTGTTTATAAATGTGGTGCACAACACATCGATAAACAATATTCTACATAGACACGGCTTTGTAGACTCCCTAGGACGACCCGCTTTGATACCACTTCTGTCACGCCCCAAATCCTATTAAGGCGGACTGGCACCCGTTGCCGGTAAGGCTCGGGAGAACCAACCTGTAG
>NW_025868337.1:0-7978 GCF_002878395.1 Capsicum annuum
TGTCAGACTAGTATAGATGTTGGGAGTTGACTAATAAGTCGTATTTTATTATCTTTCTAAAAAAATTTTATTCTTGGATGATGATTACTCTGTTGATATATGAGGGTTATTTATGGAAACCCCGTTGATTTGTGTTGAACTGAATGAAAAATGGCTCAAAGGGTTAGCTTAGGGCTACTCGTAGCCTCAAGCATCGTGTGACGCTCCAGGACCCATTTTCCGAGGCGTTACAAACTTGGTATCAGAGACTAAGGTTTTAAAGTATCCTAGGGAGTCTGACAAGCCGCGTTAAGTAGAGTCTTGATCATCGGTGTGTAGCGCGCCACATCCATGAGCAAGAGGCTACAAGACGTTTTAGGAAAAAGTGTGATTCTTTCTTTCAGAAGTCTATCGTGATTAAAGTGTCTCTCTCTGCTATTGATTCATGCTCTCCTTTTTCAGAAATATGCCTCCACGTCAAGCGAGAAGAAATAATGATGGTCATCAACCTCAACCTGCTGACCCATTGAATGAAAACGTGTCTCATGTTGAATTTCGGGTAGCCTTTCAGGCGCTGGCCCAAGCTGTTACTGCAAATGTTCAGGCCAACCCGGCCCCGTCTCCACAGCAGCAGGTAGGTGATTCAGCTGCTTTCAGGATTCGTGACTTCATGCGGATGAATCCACCGGAATTCTATGGGTCCAAGTCTGATGAGGATCCACAGTTGTTTTTAGAGAAGGTGCAGAAAATTACTCAGGTGATGCATGTATCTGAGGAACATAGTATGGAGTTGGTTGCGTGTAGGTTGAAAGACCTTACTTATGACTGGGTTGTTGCTTGGAGGAAAGGTAGAGGTAAGGGAGCTCCCTACAACTTGGCAAGAGTTCCAGGATGCATTCCTGGATAAGTTTTTCCCTTTGGAGATAAGGGAGGCGAAGTGGAAGATTTTATGAAACTGCGATAGGGCTCTATGACTGTTAGGGAGTACAGTCTAAAGTTTAATCAGTTGGCCAAGTATGCTCCTAACTTAGTGGATGATAATCGGGCTAGTATGAGTAAGTTTGTGACTGGAGTGTCTAGTTATGTGGTTAAAGAGTGTAGGTCTGCTATGCTGAATAGTGAGATGAATCTTTCTAGGCTGATGACTCATGCCCAATAGATTGAGGCAGACAAGATTAAGGAGAGAGATAGAATGAGAGGGAATAAGAGAGCTAGGTCTGAGCAGTACGGACAGGGTCAGACTAGATCGCAGGGAGAGAGTCACCCTCAGTATCAGGATCATTCGTCTATGCCAGCACCATCATCTGCTAGTGCTCCCGTGCCTAGAGGTAGGCAGGAGCAAGGTACTAGGTCATATGCATCCATGTCCCAGTACAGTGCTGGCAGTAAGCTAAATCGTCCCCTGTGTCCTAAGTGTGGTAGGGCTCATTCGGGTGAGTGTTGGGGTGAGAAGAGGGGTTGTTTCCGATGTGGTGACATGGGTCACAGAGTTAGAGATTGTCCACATAATGGAAAAAGGCGTCGTGACTATCACCCTCAGACCCAGACTCAGACTGTTAGTGCTCCAGTTCCAGCGACTCGCCCAGCCCCAGCTCAGGGCGCCTCTTCTAGCAATATTGGCGGGCAGCGCCAGAATAGATTCTATGCTTTACAGTCCCGCCAGGAACAGGAGGACTCTTCCGATGTTGTTACTGGTATGCTTCGTATATTTCAGTTTGATGTGTATACTTTGTTGGATCCTGGATCCAGTTTCTCATATGTTACACCTTTGATTGCAGTGAATTTTGAAATGAGTCCTGAGATTATTCCTAAGCCTATCCTAGTTTCTACCCCAGTGGGTGATTCGATTGTTGCCCAGAAAGTGTATAAAAGTGTCCTGTTACCATTCTTCATAGAGTCTTATTGGCTGATCTGATTGAGTTAGACATGGTAGATTTTGATGTGATTCTAGGTATAGACTGGCTATATTCTTCTTATGCCTCTATTGATTGTCGGACCCAAGTGGTCAAGTTTCAATTTCCGAGTGCATCCGTGTTTGAGTGGTCTCCAAGAGTCATTTTATCTCTTACCTCAAAGCTAGAAAGCTTATTTCTAAGGGGTGTATTTACCATTTGGTTAGAGTCAAAGACACTAAGTCTGAGACTCCAACTCTCCAGTCTGTTAACATCGTCAATGAGTTTTCTGATGTCTTTTCGGATGATCTCCCAGGGATACCTCCTGATAGAGAGATAGAATTCGAGATTGATCTTCTTCCCAATACTCAGCCCATTTCTATTCCTCCTTATCGTATGGCCCCTGCAGAACTTAAGAAGTTGAAAGAGCAACTCAAAGATCTACTAGATAAGGGTTTCATAAGGCCTAGTGTTTCTCCTTGGGGTGCTCCTGTGTTGTTTGTGAGAAAGAAAGATGGCTCTTTGCGTATGTGCATTGATTATCGCCAACTGAATAAAGTCACCGTAAAAAATAAGTACCCCCTTCCGAGAATAGATGATTTGCTTGACCAATTGCAAGGTGCAAGTTATTTCTCAAAGATAGACCTTCGTTACGGCTATCATCAACTCAAAGTTAGGGAGTGTGACATCCCGAAAACAACTTTTCGAACTCATTATGGCCATTTTGAGTTTCTTGTTATGTCTTTTGGGTTAACTAATGCCTTAGCAGATTTCATGGACCTCATGAATCGAGTGTTTAGATCATATCTAGATATGTTTGTCACAGTGTTCATCGATGATATACTGGTATACTCCAGTAGTGAGGATGAACATTCTGATCATCTCCAAACTGTCTTGCAAACCTTTAGAGATCACAAGTTGTTTGCCAAGTTCAGTAAGTGTGAGTTTTGGCTAAGGTCAGTTGCTTTTCTGGGTCATATCATTTCTTCCGAGGGTATTAGAGTTGATCCCCAAAAGACCGAAGCTGTTAGAAATTGGCTAGACCTATTTCTCCGACTGATATCCAAATTTTCTTGGGTTTAGCTAGCTATTACCGTCGGTTTGTTGAGGGTTTCTCCTCTATAGCGTCTCCTATGACTCGGTTGACCCAAAAGAAAGTGAAGTTCTTGTGGTCCGAATCTTGTAAGAAGAGTTTTCAGGAGTTGAAGACTCGACTCACTACAGTCCCTGTTTTGACTTTGCCTGATAGTGTTGATGGTTTTGTGGTGTACTGTGATGCTTCAAGAGTTAGGTTGGGTTACGTATTGATGCAGAAGGGTAAGGTGATAGCTTATGCTTCTAGACAGTTAAAACCCCATGAGAAAAATTACCCCACCCATGACTTTGAGTTGGCTTCTGTTGTGTTTGCTTTGAAAATCTGGAGACACTATTTGTATGGTGTCCATGTTGATGTTTTCACTGATCACAAGAGTCTGCAGTATGTGTTTACCCAGAGAGAATATTTCTATAAAGAAGATTATTTTTATTATGGTATGAATGCATAATGATGCTTTATTACACTGTCTTTCATGAGATTACTCATAGACCTTACATATAGGAATTTTATATCATTGGTATTCTTTTTCTCTCTTTCTCTCATCCTTCCATTTATCCACATCTTTTTTTTATTTTGCTTTACAACTTAGAATCAGATTTCGTTTTTTGTTTATGCAAAAGATTTCAGTTGCTACAAAGATATGACCTATATATCATATCTTGACTGGTTCTTTAGATCCAGATAATGCGAAGTGATGGGTTGGTTATTAGTTCTATAGTTTTTAGTTCATACTATGTGGGCTGGTCTTTTTAATCCTAACCCTAAAAAAAACCAACGAGTCACACACTAAGCATAGCAATTATATCAAATAGTCAATCGAATTTTTATTCAACCTTATAGAATTAAGAATTAGAAATGTTCCCCTTGATTGATTAGAAAAAGAATGAATTGGTCTTTTTTTTGTACAATCATTGGATAGAAGGGAAAGACAAGTAGTGAGTCGTGGGTACAGGACCCTTTACATGTAAGACCTATTGCTTTACCCAGAGAGAATTGAATCTTAGGCAGAGACGATGGTTAGAATTGCTAAAGGACTATGATATGAGTGTGTTGTACCATCCGGGCAAGGCCAATGTTGTGGCGGATGCCCTAAGTAGAGTGTCCATGGGTAGTGTTTCGCATGTGGTAGAAGGTAAGAAAGAGTTGGCTCGTGATGTACATCGTTTGGCTAGATTGGGGGTTAGGTTGTTTGACTCTGCTGAAGGTAATATAGGGGTTCAGAGTAGTTTCGAATCCTCCTTGGTTTCAGAAGTGAAGGAAAAGTAATACTTAGATGCTAGTTTGATCAGACTGAAGGAGTCGGTCAAGGACCAAAAAGTAGAGGTTTTCTCCCAAGGGGGAGATGGTGTTTGAGATTGCAGGGTAGATTGTGTGTCCCAAATGTTGATGATCTGAGACAGAGGATTATGGCTGAAGTGCACGGGGCGCGATATTCTATTCATCTTGGTGCCACCAAGATGTACCAAGACTTGCGGGAAATCTATTGGTGGAGTGGCATGAAGAAAGATATAGCAGCGTTTGTAGCTAAGTGTGCAACATGCCAACAGGTTAAAGTTGAACACCAAAGACCTGGTGGTATGATGCAAGAGTTTAGTATTCCCACCTGGAAGTGGGAAGAGATAAATATGGACTTCGTGATTGGTTTACCTCCTTCCCGACGCTATCATGATTCCATTTGGGTTGTGGTTGATAGGTTGACTAAGTCTGCTCATTTCTTGCCAGTTCATACTTCATATACTGCTGAGGATTACGCTAGATTGTATATCCGAGAGCTAGTCAGACTGCATGGAGTTCCCTTGTCCATCATTTCGGATAGGGGTACTCAGTTCACTTCGCAATTTTGGAAAGCTTTTCAGAAGGGTCTTGGTACCCAAGTGCTTTTGAGTTTTGCTTTTCATCCGCAGACCGATGGTCAGGCTGAGCGGACCATCCAGACCTTAGAGGATATGTTGAGAGCTTGTGCACTTGACTTTAAGTGAAGTTGGGATGATCACTTACCGTTGATAGAGTTTGCTTACAATAAAAGTTTCTACTCTAGTATTGACATGGCTCCGTTTGAAGCCTTGTATGGGAGGAAGTGTAGATCACCCATAGGTTGGTTTGAGGTGGGTAAAACGGCTGTGAGTGGTTCTGATTCGGTATTTGAGGCTATGGAAAAAGTTAAGTTGATTAGGGAAAGGTTGAAAACTGCGCAGAGTCGTCAGAAGTCATATGCGGATGTTAGAAGGAGAGACCTTGAGTTTGAAGTTGGTGACCTAGTACATCTAAAAATTTCACCCATGAAGGGGGTGAAGAGATTTGGAAAGAAGGGGAAGTTTAGTCCCCATTATGTTGGTCCTTACAAAATTCTTAGCCATGTTGGTAAGGTAGCTTATGAAGTCGAGTTGCCTTCCGAGTTGTCCTCTGTTCATCTAATATTCCATGTCTCCATGCTTAGAAAGCATATTAACGATGTTGTGGTAGTGGATTCCTCTGTGAGTGCTGACATTCAAGAAAATCTTTCTTTTGATGAGATTCCTAATGAGATTCTTGATCTCAGTGTCCGAAGACTAAGGAACAAAGAAGTTCCCTTGGTCAAGGTGTTGTGGCGAAACCAATCTGTTGAAGGTGCAACTTGGGAAGCTGAGGCGGATATGCGATCCAAGTACCCGCACCTATTTTTTGCAAACTTTGATCAAGCCAAAGGTATCGTTTTTTCCTAAATCATACACTTTTGATAAAAGTTGCAGCAGTTCAGCTGTCATTTATTATGTGTTCAGCTGTAGTTTCTTGAATTTATGCATTCTATGTTGCATTCGGAGTGAGAAACGATGTGGTGATGAGTCTAACGAATGGTTTCAGCTGTATGCTCTATTCCCTATCTAATCTTGGCATGTCTAGCGTCATTAGAGGATGAATGTTTCCAAGGGGGGATGATGTAATACCCCGGGAAATTTTTGGTTGAAATTTTGTGCTTAAACGTATTGCGTTCTATCTTCTAGAATGAATTATAAATTTTTCGTGTGAAATGTCTTAGATTATGACCCACCATTGCGTAGATTATCGAATAAGCTTTCCAAGGATATATGGATCATCCAAAACGTACACCCGAGCGACGAGTTATGAACATTCCGATCAAACCGTGAATAGTAGTGAACAGTAAAACGTGCAGGAAAAAGTACTGAGGCCTGGCGTATTTTTGCTCAAACTTTAAATGATTATAATTCTTTGTACATAATGATCTGGGTGATCTACTATATATAAACGGAAAGCTCTGCGAGTCCTCTTTCATGAAATTGGTTTCATCCAATTTGTCTATCGGAGCAAAAAGTTATGGTCGATCTACTTCAGCCTATCAAAAGTAAATTTTTGGGTCAACTTCAAACGATCATAACTCCTCGTACAAAATGATCTGGGTGAGATAATATATATCAATGGAAAGATACGAGAGTCCTCTTTCTAATGAAAATAGTTTCATCCAATTTGAATATCGGAGTAAAACGTTATGGTTGATCTGCTTCAGACTATCAAAACAGTCCACCAAAGGACAGCGTCGAGAATTTTTTTCATTTTTAGGGGCGTTTTAATCATTCCCCCTCACCCAAAATCCATCTAAACCCTATATTAAAGCCTATTAGAAGCATTATATGTTATATTTCATCAAAATCCCTCAAAAAGAAAACCCTAAGCTCCTACATCCAACTTCAAGAACCTCCAAAGTTCACCATTAATTCTGCAAATTTATTCAAGATTCCAAGTTCCTAGTTCAAGAACTCCAACAACCATCATTCAAAGGCACGATTAACATCTCAAAAATGAGTCTCAATCTAAAGTTCATCATTCAAGGTATGTGGGGTTTTTCAACAAGAACTCTCTTTCGTTCTTGTACCCAAAAGTAATTTTCTTTACAAAGGCATGATTTTTATATGATTTTTTTATGAATTTAAAGCATGAACCCATATCTTATGACGATTATTATGAAATCTTGATGTTCATGATTTTGAAAGATGAATTTACATGTGTGGTGATATAAAGCATGAATCTTGAACGATATTTATCATGATTTTGATATTTAGGTCGTGAATTCCCATTGAAAATTGTAATTTTTTTTTTAGAAAGTGTGTGTTATAAGCACGTTGATGTTGAATATTTGAGATATTTTGAATGATTTGACCTTTTGGTCTTAATGGAGTTGTTTTGAACTCGAGTATGAAAGAAATCCACAACGTGGTTGATTTTGATAGATGGGAAGCATGATGGCTCCCGATGTATATTTATATATTACTGAAATTGTTTTGTTGTAGATTGTCTTTGAAATGATCTGAGCTAAGTCCGGAAGAAATCTTTAGCACTGAGTGAGAGGTATAAAGCAACCTTACTTTCTTAGAACTACATGCCCCCGTAGGAGTAAGCCTGAGGCTGATTTATATAGTGATCACTAGTTTGTGTGGATTTGATATTGATAGTCCTACTCCGATAGCAAGGATAGGACGGCTCTCCCCAACGTGGGTTATACGTTGGACTCCATGTAGCTCACATGGTTTATGTCGGTTATAGGATCTCCCAGTGTGTGTGTGTTTCCTTGTGTCTATGGTGAATGGTGAAGTGATTTGAAAGTAAAATTGTGAAAGTTATTCTTTCGAAAGATTTAAATGATATTTACATTATGAGAATTGATATTCTTGATGAACTGAAAGTGATTGACAAATTATATGATGACTCACATGTGTTATTGTACTTATTTCATCCTCTCATGATTATGATGATTTTCTTAGGGCTATGTGAGTCTTTCATACATCCTGCATATTTCTTATATATATTTATGATGATGATGTTTATACAACTGCATACACCCCCATATACTCGGTTCCTTTCCATGGTACTGACCCACATCTTCGGATGTGGGCTACATTTTCTCGGAATATAGGTTCAGGTACTCAGTTCCAGGTTCGACAGTGATTCTTCGGGCACGCTGTTCTACATCCTCTGTTGTGGTGAGTCCTCATGTTCCGAGGACGTGATGTCTGATGTT
>NW_025868338.1:0-2290 GCF_002878395.1 Capsicum annuum
TGCTTAGTGAAGTTAAAAGAATTCAGTTAAGAGTGTATATATTCCACTTTCTGTGAACTCTTGTTGATTCTGGATTTCGTTCACAGAAATGCACTTAATGTTTTCCATGATGGACTAAATACGGTTACTCTTCGGAGCTAAATTTCACTTTCGGAACACCTCTGGATTTGAGTATAATATTGGAACATCTGTAATTTATATCTTTTGTATCCAATATTAGAAAGGATCTAAACCATAATTTAGTTTTAACCTATGTCAATTATTTCATTTGTGTTCTACAAAGCTATAATAACCGGCGTTCTACTTTTGCATGTATACGGAACATGAAACTGTTCCCCTGAACAGCCGGTAGAAGTAATTATATTTTTTTCTCTATAGGGGTGTGAAATTTCTTCACTTGTATTTTATTTACCTTCTTGGCTTTAAGAGCAAGTAGTAAAGACACTAGTAAGTGTGTTAACGACAAATCATCTGTCTAAAGATGAAGAAAAAGGAAACCCATGTGCTCTTGATGATTTTCAAACAATACTATATATATTTTAGTATTGTTTCTATTATAAACTTTATGTTGCTATTCCTATATATATTTTAGGACTGCTTAGTTATTGATTATTTTAATTCTACTTATCATATATGTTTCTCGTACCATATATATTTTTGGACTACTTAATTATTACTTTTCGTAATATTTTTCTCCATATATGTTTTTCTAACTATATATATTTTAGAATTGCTTAATTATTAAATTATTCTAAAACTATTTACCATATATGTTTCTCGTACCATATAAATTTTAGGACCACTTAATTATTAGATTTCCTAATATTTCTCGCCATATATGTTTTTGTTTATATATATATATATACTTGATTATTAAATTATCCTAATACTATTTACCATATATATTTTATAATTTCATAATTTTTCAAATATATGTTTCTTGTTGCTATGTATATTTTAGGACTGCTTATTTATTAATTCTCCTAATACTATTTACCAGTTACCGTATATGTTTCTCTTACCATATATTTTTGTAGGATTCTTAATTTTTAGAATATGTTTTTTCTCTGACCATATGTTTTAGAACAACTTAATTATTAATTTTCCTAATACTTCTCATGTATGTTTCTCTTACCAAAAAAATTCACAAAAGTGACCATCCCATGTGATTGTTTCAACTATAAAACTATGTCCAATTTCTATCTATTTCAACACTAGATTCAATCTCACTAAAATTATATGTTCTGAGCTAACACAACAGTGAATGATCGGCCGCATCCTCAAGTGAAGGTCTTGAGAGCTTCATTTGCAATGCTACGTAGGAAGCTTGCTTGACTTACGGGAAAAGATATGAAGGGTTGATCTCCAATGAATGGAAGCCCTTGGAGCGTATGCTAAATGGAGTTCTCTTAGATTTATAGTGGCCAAAAGAACATCAGTTAGTAGCCTCTCGAAGGGCTTCCAGTCCATGGGGGTCAAGCCTTCAATTCCTTTTCTCATAAGTCGAGCAAGCACCAAACGTAGCATTGATAATTCAGCTTTCAAGACCTTCCTTCAGGTTCGGCCGATCATTGTTTGCCGAAGTTGGCTCAGATGATTCTGGAGAACCGTTTGTACTTGCCCACTATGTCATCCATGCTATAGCGAAACCAGAGCTTCAATCAAAAGGGTTCAAGCATATCTCTATCTAAATTACGCAAAATAAATTATTTTAGCGTTTGTCTTCTCATGAAATAAAAAAAAAATTGTTGGAAAATCTAAGGTTTTTAGATGTATTTTTTTTACTAGTAACAAACTTTGGTATCCCACTACTTTTTCGAATAGTCTCCGCTTTTTGTTACTATCTATTATCCCTTGTACTTTGATTATCACACTTTTTTCGTTGTTGCTATTGTTCTTTGATGTGCGTTTCCTTAAGATGAGGTTTCATGGAAATGACCTCTCTACCTCCTAAGGTGGAGGTAAGGTTACCAACTTTGGGATCCCAAGAAAGGTTTCGAAAGTTTGTAGAATAGAAAATTTTGTTTCATATTTATTGCAATCTATTTTGCTTGGATTCTTAAAAAATGTTTGATCGATGTGTGGCGGATCATCTAACAAAGAATGTCACACGCAACAAATGACTTACAGAGTTTTAAGATTAAAGCATGTTGACTTTAAGATCAAATAGGACTTACAGATTTGTAAAGTTTACTAAGGATGGTAGGAATTATTTGGTTAAAATAATGACTATCCTCCCTTATCACTTCAATACAACACATGTTTTCAATCATTTTTGGAGGATCCGGCA
>NW_025868339.1:0-3528 GCF_002878395.1 Capsicum annuum
TTACTAATATAAGGTTGTTTACTTAATGGTGGTTATAAGGTTAAACGGTGGCCGTTAAGGTTATAAGGTTATAAGGTAAAACGGTGGCCGTTAATGTTATATGGTTATAAGGTAAAACGGTGGCCATTAAGGTTATAAGGTTATTTGCTAATATAAGGTTATAAGATTAAATGGTGGTCGTTAAGGTTATAAGGTTGTTTACTAATATAAGGTTGTTTAGTGAACGTTGGTTATAAGGTTAAACGGTGATCGTTAAGGTTATAAGGTTGTTTACTAATATAAGGTTATATGGTTAAGCGGTGGCCGTTAAGGTTATAAGGTTGTTTTCTTAACGGTGGTTATAAGGTTAAACAGTGGCCTCTAAGGTTATAAGGTTAAACGGTGGCCGTTAAGGTTATACAGTTGTTTACTAATATAAGGTTATAAGGTTATACGGTGGTCGTTAAGGTTATAAAGTTGTTTACTAATATAAATTTGTTTACTTAACGGTGGTTATAAGGTTAAATGTTGGCCGTTAAGGTTATAAGGTTATAAGGTTAAACGGCGGCCGTTAAGGTTATAAGGTTATTAGGTTAAACGGTGGCCGTTAAGGTTATAAGGTTGTTTACTAATATAAGGTTATAGGGTTAAACGGTGGCCGTTAAGATTATAAGGATGTTTACTAATATAAGGTTATAAGGTTAAAAGTTGGCTGTTAAGGTTATAAGGTTGTTTACTAATATAAGGTTTTTTACTTAATGCTAGTTATAAGGTTAAACGGTGGTCGTTAAGGTTATAAGGTTGTTTAATAATATAAGGTTATAAGGTTAAACGATGGTCGTTAAGGTTATAAGGTTGTTTACTAATATAAGGTTGTTTACTTAACGGTGGCCATTAAGTTTTACGTATAGATTAGGCTTTAATCGGTGGCCATATAGATTAGCAGGTTGGTCTTGCAAATAAAACTATAACCTTTATGCAACAGGAAGAGAATACACATGGTCTCAACAAATCTTCAAATGTAAGATGTAGCACTTTCAACTCCAGAAACAAAGTGGAAAACAAAATAGTGGTAACCCCGGGTGTTCTCCTCGTCTAAGAGCACGTTCAACTTCAGAGTCATCAGTGTGATTGCGAAACCAATCCTGAAAATAATGATAAATGTTATGTCTAAAGAATTAAAGAAATCCAAACAACAAAATTTCTTATAAGACAAAAGATTTTACCCTCAGGCGACCAACAAAAATATGAATGACAGAAGCACCAGCTTGAGCAGCAGCAGCATTTTGATGAGATTGGAGAAATAGTTTGGGATTAGGACAATCACACAAACCATCTTTGTATGAAAAATTACGATGGATTGAAGTCCGTGAAGGGGATATTAAAGATGTTGTGAGGAACACGATAAATTGTTGGTGCATGCATTATGATGAGAATTATGAAAGGGAACTAGTACAGTCTTTAACTGAGCAAGCTAGGAGAGAATTCATGTCGCTGCCTGCAGTAAGATCAATAATGCAGTCTTTGCAAAGAGTTCAGCTTCCAGAAAATGAATGGACAGACGAGTGTATGATATGCAAGGAGAGTTACTCACCTGGATCAGAACCATACAGCTTGCCTTGCTTCCACAGTTTCCATTATGGCTGCATCGAAACTTGGCTTCTTAGAAACCCAAATTGTCCCACGTGTCGTTACAAGTTGCCACCAACGGAGTCCAAATAGATGTGATCTCTTTTTAGTAATTAAAATGTATTTTAAGATAGGTTAATACTGTCAAAAATTCATCTTTTCTCTTATGGCCAAACAATTCTAGCTATTGAATTTATTAATAGAATCGTGGCACATTCCAACACTGTCTCTTTTCCAATGGAAAAACTAGTCATATTTAGCTTCATGATACTTGTATTCACAATGCAAGATTGAAAGGTCCAGCACTTCTTATGCCAGGGTAATTTTTGATCACACTAACAAAATTATTGCTTTAATTCAAATGCCACAAGATTTATACTTATATATGTTTATATGTATATATATATATATATATATAAAACTTTGTTACCCAATTATCTTAACAAAAACTTGGATGAAATTTGACAGACAAGATTAAAGAAGCAGAGCAGTCTACAATTCAATTTAATAGATCGAGGACAAATACACATCTTAGTCTACAAGAAATTAATCATTAGAATAGTTTAGTAAACAAGACTAATACATATAGAGACAGAAGATACAATAGTGTGATTTTCTAGAAAACCCATTTCTCAATCAATCGAAAATCCATTATTCATCAATATAAAAACATCGTTAATCTTTGATTTTGTTACTTTGTTCTTCTTCTTCATCTTTTTAAATCAATTACCCATTAGTAAAAAGGGGCAGAGGGGGGCTAGGACTGACCTCGATACAATACACAACCATTAGTAGTATCAATCATAAGTGATATCACCCCACCAGAAGGTATAAACAATTATGTTGCCTTCTGGTACATACCTAAATCTATGCTAGCTAACAAAGAAGTTGGATTTGTCATATTTACATCTAAGACTAGGCATCATCCATTTATCTAATTGGATGCAGCCTCTAGCCTGTCTAGGAAGATGAGAGAGGGACTGAGTGATAAGAATCTGCATAGAGGTGGAAGCCAATTTGGCTAACCAGTCAGCAGCTTGATTCCCCTCCCAAAAACAGTGAGTTACTTGAATCCCAATTCTATTCTTGATACTTTTGATGTTGTCCACAACTTTTTTCATCTTCATATTAGTGAGTAGATTGTTGTTCAGCTTGTTGGTTATGATTGTGGAGTCTAGTTCGAGAGTGAAATTAGTTTATCCTTGATATTCACAACGCCTCTGCCATATTACTGGTACTATAACTGAACGAAATAGAAAATACCATAACCATATCGCCTCGACTATTCCAAACAATTCCACCAATACCAGCCTTACCACTTTCATGTAAGTAACAACCGTCTGTATTGATTTTTAATACAGTCAGCTTGTGGGAAGCTCCAAGTAACTTGATGTAACTTTTGAAATGGCCTGAGCTTCTTTATTGTGAGACACAGAGTTGGCCAGTGATTGATGTCTTTCAAGTCTTTAAAATATTTCATCAATACAGATTTGATAAGACCAAAAGCTTGATAAATCATCTTACTGTAGCAAAAGTGTCTTTGGCCTCCAAATTTACAAGAACACCATTGTTTCCAAATTTCCTAACAAATGATACTAGGAGTGATCTTCAATATAATTTTATGGATATCATTCTCTGGTCTTACACTCCACCAAGTGTTAAAGATATCGACAATTGGTTGATTTACATGTTGAATTCCAAAGGGATTTCCTATGCTATTCCATATGTGCTTTGCTGCGTCACCTTACCAAAAATATGATGCATAGTATCATTTTATACAATCCTACAACAAAAACAATCACTTTGTGAGTTAATATTGAATTTAATGATGATGTCATTAAAAGTTAATCTCTTTTGAAATATCCTCCACGCTAGAAAAGAGATTTTAAAAGGAACTCTATTATGCCAAAGATTATTCAG
>NW_025868340.1:0-1011 GCF_002878395.1 Capsicum annuum
AAGGTTATTGAATAAGCTTTCCAATGATATAAAGATTTCCAAAAACGGATAGGTTTCATATATAATCTAGCACGTTCAAAACTATAAAACGGTGGCCGGGATATTTGGGAATAGTAAATGTGCAGGAAGATTTCCTGCACACAAACTACTGAGGCCAGTCGAATTTTTGGGTCAACTTCGAATGATCATAACTCCCTTAATATAATGAACTAGGAGAGATCAGACCTATGAAAAGCAATATACTTGAGTCTTCTTTCTAATGCAATTGGTTTCATCCAAATCCAACGTCTGAGTAAGGAGTTATACTCGTTTTACTTCAGCCTAACAAAACAGATTTTTAGGGTCAACTTCAAATAACCATAACTCCTTGTACAGGACGAACTGGGTGTCCTACTTTATATGAAATGAAATCCCTTTGAATTATCCTTCCAACGATACCAATTTCACTCAAATTTGATATTGGAGTAAAGAGTTATGGTCGATCTACTTTAGCTTATCAAAACAGTCCACCAAAGGACAGATTTGACAGTATTTAAATTTTAAAGGCATTTTGTTCATTTCCTATTATATTATGGATGGTAATATGTGTATATATACATGTATATGAGTTCAAAAACTCATTTTCATCATCAATCATTGAGGAAGAACAAACCCTAGCCAAATTTGGCCTTTAAATAACTTTTGATTCAACCATAGAAATTTTAAAGTAATCCAATAACTGCGTTTGTCATCTCGGGAGCTTCGAACGGCACCTATTATTTGTGAAACAGGATTGCATAATCAGGAGGTGAATTCTAAGGTATGAATATTGTTTGTGTTTGTTCTTTTCCATATGTATATGTGTGATAGGGGATTATATGTATTGGTTATTATTGAAAGGTGATGGAAATAGGGTTATGGACTATTTTGCATGGTTTAGTTGTATTGAATTGTGGAAGGTGGATATAGTAATTGAGTTATGGAAGGTGGATATGGTAATTGAGTTATGGAAGGTGGATATGGTGATAAACT
>NW_025868341.1:0-4744 GCF_002878395.1 Capsicum annuum
TATTGTAAACCTTAGCCTTTCTTCCCTTCAATAAAGTTCTATTAACATGGTATCAAAGCTAGTTCGATCCATGTCCTTTGATTTGTTGGTTGAAGATTTTGTAGCAGGCACCTACTGCGCGGATCGAACTCCGCGGTGAGTTCGCTGGGGGGTACGGGGGCAGCGCGCCCCCGTCCGGGGTTCGGGGCGGAGCCCCGAATTTTTTTGAGGTGCTGCTGTATTCGTTTGCTATTTTCGTTGGGTTTTTTGGTTGGATTGATTCGTTGCTGTCTTCGTTTGCTGTCTGGTATTGTTCGTCTTTCGTTCTTTTGCTTGCTGCCATTGTTGTTCGTTCGGAATTGTTCAACCTAGGGTTTTGCATCTTTTTGTTTTTTTGAATTGTTTGTGTGTTGCTGTGTTTACAATGACTGGAAAGGATGATTCTCTCCAGTCCATTAGTACTCAATTAGATGGTAAGAACTATGCATATTGGAGTTATGTCATGAAGAATTTTCTTCGTGGGAAGAATATGTGGGGTTATATCACTGGAGTAAAACCAAGACCTATCGATGATAAAACTGAAAATTTTGATTTGTTGGTGGACTTATGGGAAACTAATAACTCCAAGATTATCACTTGGATCAACAATTCTGTAACTCAGTCAATTGGTATGCAATTGGCTAAGTATGACTCAGCAAAGGAGGTCTGGGATCATTTGGAAAGACTGTACACTCAGTCTAATTTTGCTAAGCAGTACCAGTTGGAGTATGATATCCGTGCTCTTCAACAGCATGATCTCAGTATTCAAGATTTTTATGCTGCCATGTCGGATTTGTGGGATCAATTGGCACTTACTGAATCTGCAGAGTTAAAAGGTTTTGGGCCGTACATTGCTAGACGGGAAGAGCAACGCTTGGTTCAGTTTTTGATGGCACTACGTTCTGACTTTGAGGGCCTACGTGGAACAATCCTTCATCGATCTCCCCTCCCTACTGTTGATTCTGTGGTTCATGAACTGATTACAGAGGAGACTCGTATCAAGTCTCAAGTGGATAAAGGGTCTAAAGTAACTACTACTCCTGTCGTGTTTGCTGCTTCAACTGATCAGTCTAGGCCACCACGTACTCAGACTCGACAATCTCCTAAAGTTGCATTTGATGAGTGTGCATTCTGCAAACAGAAAAATCATTGGAAGGCTCAGTGTCCGTTGTTACTTAACAAGGTCAAACAGCCTCAATCTGGGCAGCAACAGAAATATGGGCAGCAAAAGTATCCGTCACGCCCATCTGGTGCTCCTCCGTGGTCATCTCGTCCTCCACAGTTCGCTGCTGCTGCACCATCTGTAGATGTTGAGTCTGTTAGCACTATGCCACCTTCTGCGTTGGATCCCCAGGTTTTCGAACAGTTCAGACAGTTCTTCGTTTCTAATCCTACGGCCATGTCAGCATCTATGTCTCATTCGGGTTCAGTTTCTTCTAGTACCTCAGGTATTCCTTCCTCCTTGTGGATATTGAATTCTGGTGCGTCTCATCACATGTCCCCTCATTTGTCATCGTTTGGTTCTTTGTCACCCATTTCACCAATCTCTGTTATGTCCGCGAGTGCTGTACCTATGTCAGTCGAGGGTGTTGGTTCTGTTACTACCCCTCACATTGTCCTCTCTGATGTTTATTACATTCCCAAACTTGCTTTAAATCTTGTTTCGGTCAGTCAGTTGTGTAAGGCTGGTAATTGGGTGTTTTTTTCTGATTCTGTTTGTGTTATACAGGACCAACACACTCAGAGGGTGATTGGGACCGGCCGTAGGTTGGGGGAACTCTATGTCTTGGAGGATCTCAAAGTGTCTGTAGTTGCTGCCTCTAGCATAGATTTATCTTCTTTTCGTTTGAGTCCTTTGTCTTCTCAGTTTTATCTTTGGCATTCCAGATTAGGACATGTGTCAGTTTCACGTTTACGTTTTTTGGTCTCTAGTGGTGCTTTGGGTCATGTGAACACTAGTGATATTTCAGATTGTAGTGGTTGTAAACTGGCAAAATTTTCTGCCTTACCGTTTAATAAAAGTGTGTCTTATTCTGTTGCTCCTTTTGATATTATTCATTCTGATGTATGGGGACCAGCGCCAGTATCCACTAAGGGTGGATCGACCTATTATGTTTCGTTTATAGATGACTATACTCGTTATACCTGGGTGTATCTTATGAAACGCAGATCTGATTTCTTTGGCATTTACAACAACTTTAGAGCCCTTGTTAAAACACAACATTCGGCTGTGATAAAGTGTTTCAGGTGTGACTTAGGGGGTGAATATACCTCTAATGACTTCACTCAGTTACTTGCCTCTGATGGTACCATACACCAGTCATCTTGCACCGACACTCCTGAGCAGAACGGTCTGGCAGAAAGAAAACATCGTCATATTGTTGAGACAGCACGCTCTTTACTTTTGTCTGCAGAGGTTCCTAGTATTTTTTGGGGAGAAGCAGTTCTAACTGCTGTATATGTGATTAATTGTATTCCTACTGTATTGACTTCAGGGATGTCTCCGTTTGAGAAACTATATGGTCACCCGCCGAATTATTCTGCATTACGAGTTTTTGGATGTACTTGCTTTGTTCTTCGTCGTCATGTTGAACGAAATAAGTTAGGGTCAAAATCAGCTATATGTGTGTTTTTGGGGTATGGTATTGGACAAAAAGGATATCATTGCTATGATCCTGTAAGTCAGAAATTATATGTTTCACGACATGTCACTTTTTTGGAACATATTCCTTTTTATTCCATTCCAGCTAAAACCCATGATGTGACAAAGTCAGATATTCGGCTTATTGATCCCTTTGGGATTGACATAGAGGTTCCAGTTCCGGATTCATCCATGCCATCTGGTGTGCCACCTGATAGTGCTTCAGCCTCGCCTGTGCCTGAGTTTGCTCCTTCGACTGTTGAGACTGGAGACCCACCACCTCTGAGGAGGTCTACTCGACCTTGTAAGTCCACCAAACTGCCAGATTTTCACTATTCTACATATTCAGCCTCATTTGCTTCCTTTATTGCAAACATACATCATTTGTCTGAACCTGAGTCGTATAGAGAGGCTGTGTCTGATCCTCTTTGGCAGAATGCTATGGCTGAGGAACTTGCTGCTCTTCATCATACACATACATGGGATTTGGTTACTCTCCCACCTGGTAAGCATGCGATTGGTTGTCGATGGGTGTATAAGATAAAAACAAAATCTGATGGGTCTGTTGAGCGATACAAGGCAAGACTTGTGGCAAAAGGGTATTCACAACAATATGGTATGGATTATGAGGAGACTTTTTCCCCCGTAGCAAAGATGACGACTGTTCGCACTATGATTGCTGTTGCATCCGTTCGACAGTGGAAGATATTTCAGATGGATGTCAAGAATGCTTTTTTGAATGGTGATCTCCACGCGGAAGTTTATATGACTCCTCCCCCAGGTATTGACCACCAGCCAGGTGAAGTTTGTCGGCTTCGAAAAGCTTTATATGGTCTCAAACAAGCCCCTCGTGCTTGGTTTGAGAAATTCTCCACTGTTATTACTTCCCTTGGATTTATCCCGAGTAACCATGATTCAGCATTGTTTGTTAGATGTACAAGTGCAGGGCAAATTCTATTGTCCTTATATGTAGATGATATGATTATTACTGGTGATGATCATAGTGGTATTGAGTTATTGAAGCATGATTTGGCTCATCGATTTGCAATGAAGGACTTGGGCTTGCTGCGTTATTTTCTGGGTATTGAGGTGGCTCAGTCTAAGAAAGGGTATCTTCTTTCTCAGACTAAGTATATATCTGACTTGTTTACACGGGCGCGTCTTTCTGACAACAGGACTGTAGATACTCCCCTTGAAATCAATGCACGTTACTCTCCTAGTGATGGTGTTCCATTATCAGATCCGAGTCTTTATCGGACTATTGTGGGTAGTTTGGTTTACCTTACGGTTACTCGTCCAGATATAGCACATGCAGTTCATGTTGTTAGCCAGTTTGTTACTGCTCCTACTTCTGTGCACTGGGGAGCTGTACTTCGTATTCTAAGGTATCTTCGTGGCACTCAGTTTCAGAATCTCTTGTTTCCCTCGACGTCATCTCTCGAGTTGCGAGCCTATAGTGATGCTGATTGGGATGGAGATCGCAATGATCGTAAATCCACCACTGGTTTTTGTGTGTTTCTTGGAGACTCTTTAATCTCGTGGAAGAGCAAGAAACAAGATGTTGTCCCTAGATCTTCCACGGAGGCTGAGTATCGTGCTATGGCTGTGACTACATGTGAGATTATTTGGTTACGTTGGCTTCTTGCAGATATGGGGGTTCATATTTCTATGCCTACTCCCCTGCATTGTGATAACAAAAGTGCGGTACAAATTGCAAAGAATTCTGTCTTCCATGAGCGTACGAAGCACATTGAGATTGATTGTCACTTCACCCGTCATCATTTACAGCTCGGGACCATATCGCTTCCTTTTGTTCCATCGTCTTTGTAGATTGCTGACCTTTTTACGAAGGCTCAGTCGGCATCTCGATTTCTTTTTTTGTGTGACAAACTCTCAATGCTTATTGCTGTTGCATTGTGAGTTTGAGGGGGGATGTTAGCCCATATGTTATTGGGCCTTTAGTTTATGGACCTTTAGGTTATTGGCTATGTATATATAGCCTACTCTTGTTTTAGTTAGTTTTATGCTTTTCAGATTATATTGTAAACCTTAGCCTTTCTTCCCTTCAATAAAGTTCTATTAACA
>NW_025868342.1:0-1028 GCF_002878395.1 Capsicum annuum
CTATAGCACACAGATTTGGCTCGAAAATGCCCTGTTCGTATTGTTTTGCCTATTTATGCACCCAAATAGACACCAAAAATTAAACGGACCATAATGGGAGGATCTCCAGCCTTCCTGGTATGCCCCGATCAAATTTTTTCCCATAGCACGCCTGGACCTTAGGCCCACCCCCGAAACCTTGGGCTATAGTACATGGATTTTGCCTAAAAATGCCTCGTTCGCATCGTTTCACCTGTTTATCCATCCAAATGGACACAAAAAATTAAACGGACCATACTGGAATGATTCCCAGCCTCCCTGGCATGCCCCGGTTGATTTTTGGTCCACAACACACCCGGACCCCAAGGCCACCCCCGAAATCGCGAGCTATAACCCATATATTTGGCCAAAAAATTCCCCTTCACATTGTTGTGCCTGTTTTTCCACCTCAAATGGCCACAAAAAATTAAATGGACCATACTGCAATGATCCCTAGCCTCCCTATCATGCGTCAATCGATTTTTGGCCTACAGAACACCCGGACTCTGGGCCTACCCCGGAAACCGTGGGCAATAGTACACAAATTTAGCTCGAAAATGCCCCGTTTGCACTATTTCACCTATTTGTCCACCCAAACGGACCATTATGGGGAGATCCCCAGCCTCCCTGGCACATAGCGATCGATTTTTGGACCACAGCACGCCTGGACCTTGGGCCCTCCCCCAAAATCGTGGGCTATAGCACACAGATTTGGCCCAAAAAATACCCTGTTCACATCATTTCACCTTTTTGTCCACCCAAATGGCCACGAAAAATTATAAAAGACTACACTAAGATGATCCCCAGTGTCCTTGGCATGCCCCTATTTACTTTTGGCCTACAGCACACCCAAACCTTAGGCCCACCCCCAAAATCGTGGGCTATAGCATACAAATTTGGCTCGAAAATGGCCCGTTCTCACCGTTTCGCCTGTTTGTCCACCCAAATGGCCACGAAAAATTATACGTACCATATTGGGATGATACCTAGCCTCCATGGAATGCCATGGC
>NW_025868342.1:1128-1767 GCF_002878395.1 Capsicum annuum
CCTCCCTGGCATGCCCCGATCAATTTTCAGCCCACAGCACGCCCAGACCCTGGGCCCACGCCCAAAATTGTGGGCTATAACACACAGATTTGGCCCGAAAATTCCCCGTTCGCACCGTTTCACCTGTTTGTCCATCCAAATGGCGACAAAAAATTAAACGGACCTCACTGGGTCAATCTCCAGCCTTCCTAGCTTGCCTCGATAGATTTTTGGCCCACAGCACACTCGAAATCCAGGCCCACACCCAAAATCGTGGGCTATAGCACACAGATTTTTCCCGAAAATACCCCATTCGCACTATTTTGCCAATTTGTCTACACAAATGGCGACAAAAAATTAAACGGACCATATTGGACAATCCCCAGCCTCCCTGGCATGCCCCGATTAATTTTTAGCCCACAGCATGCCCAGACCCTCATCCCACGCCCCAAATCGAGGGCTATAGCACACAGATATGGCCCGAAAATGCCCCGTTTGCATCGTTTCACCTATTTGTCCACCCAAATGGGGATGAAAAATTAAACTGACCATACAAGGTCGATCTCCAGCCTTCCTAGCATGCCTTGATTGAGTTTTATCCCACATCACGCCCGGACCCCGGGCCCACCCCCAAAATCGTGGGCTATAGCACATAGATTG
>NW_025868343.1:0-5748 GCF_002878395.1 Capsicum annuum
ACTCACCATATATCATCATCATCCAAATAACAGGGGGAGGAAAAAAATTAAAATAACAGAAAGGAACCCATTAATGATTCCACACACACCGAGCATAAAATCTCTGAATTCACAGACCACCACCAATGGACATTGAAGAAGAACAAGAACAGTTGAGCAAACACACCTCAGGCCACGCACACTCACCATCGAACATGGTACACACCTAGATTGAAAAATTAGAAGAAAAGCAAAAAATAAAATAAAATGGAGCGATTGAGAGAGGAAAGTGAGTGATAGGGAGATAAAGATAGAGATCGAAGGAAAAACAGTGAATTGAGGGAGAAGTGATTTGTGAACGCGAGAGAGAGGAGAAAGACGGAAAACGGCCACGATATCGAAACGCTCGTTCGGGTTACTCGGAGATTAGTTTAGAGTTGGGTTTTATTCAATTCGCGAGTTCGGAGTCGAGGCTTTGTCGTTCGAGGTATTCCCGTCCAAGGTCCAATCAAAATTTTGACGGATTGAAATAAAAATCGAGGTACAATTCTATTCACTCTCTTTTATTTCGTTGTTTTGTCATATTTGATGCATTGAATTGAATGTTTGATGTTGATTTCTCCGTTGGTAATGGATAGTTGCTTGTGTTGATGCGTCGTTCATTTACTTGGATTATGTGATGAAACGGTGCCTCCTTTGAGAATTATAATGGATTGTTTTGGGGCGGGAATTGTAAAAATTGATAAAAAGTGAATATTGTCGTATTTTCATTCATTGTTGATGTTTATTGTGGTAGTATCATGCTTTAAGTCGAAATAGGTAGGCAAACGATAAGGGGTATGTGAATTATTAGGAATTGTGGAATATTGAATGCTTGAAACATGTGTTGAATGGCTTGGTTTTATTGCTTTTTGGATCAAATGTATCATTTGGCCAGGTAATGCCCCGAGGTATTTGTGTTTATTCGCCGGGGAATGCACCAAAATATTTTTGTACCCGAAGAACGTTCGTGACGGAGGCCCGAGGCGTCGGGTAGAGCATCAGTCTAAAATTAGTTTAGAATAGGATTTACATTTTTTGTATTTTTGTATCTTTTGGACTGGACATTATTTTGGTTTTGAATTTTGTTAGATTTGTTTTGTTTTGTTTGTTTTGTGTGTTTATGTGGTTTGTACATTTTATAGTGTCCAATTAGCCAATACATTTCACCGAGCGACCATGGTCGAACCACGGGATCGAGGGGTGCCTAACACCTTTCCCTCGGTCAACAAAATTCCTTAGCAGCAATCTTTGTTCGCAAACCAGTCTTAAAGAGTCAAAACCGTTTTGAAAAGGATTTCGAAAGGTGATTTGGCACACCAAATTATGCCAAGTGGTGACTCTGAGTTTTGAATATAAAAAGTCCTTTTCGAAACAAATCTCCATTTTGTTACTTAATAATGAAAACCCTTTCAAACTTAAAATCGAATCTTTTTGGTTAAAAAAGAGGTGTGACACCCGTTTAACCTTATAACCTTATATAAGTAAACAACGTTATAACCTGAATCTCTACCAAATATCTCATATCGTAGAATGTAGATCATTGTAAAGTATCAATGCATGGAACAATATCAACATGAGCTATTAGGCCTTTGTCAAGTTTGCCAACAGTTTCAGCTTTTCATTTTACTGTTTGTTTTTTACATTTGTGCAGTAGAATATTTGTTGTCTGCTGTTCACAACGATCCTACATCTTTTAATTTCAAGTCATCTTCAATTTCCTGTCGTGTATTGAGTTCTCTAATAATCACTAAACAGATCTAATTTTGATTTGATCGAAGAAAGGTTTGTGTAAGGTTTATTCTGTTAAACATGTTAAATATGTAAATATGCTGGTACGTATGGGCTATGACAAATGAAACTCAAAAATAGTATTATGTAATTTTGGAAGTGCTATTGCTTCAGCATTATAGGATATCTAATTGTTAGACTAGAGAATAATCAAGTTTTTTTTAACTTGGAATGTGTTTCTCTTTTGAACTGTGGAACTGCGTGCTAACTGGATCACATATATGTTAGACCTATATAAATGTGAAGCTGCAGTTTTGTCTTTTGTCAATTTCAATTGTTCTTTAAGTTTTATCATTCACATTTGGATGTTTGTATTTCTTTCTAACCATCATTGGTTGATTTGCCTCTTCACTAGCTAACTAATATGTGGTTTACGTACTTATTTTGTTGTGGAATAGTCCTTTTTATGTTGTCATTTAAGTGCTATTTTAAATTATTTGTTCTCTTTTTATAGGTGTCCAAAATGAAGAAAGATATGAAGAAAATGATGAAGATATTGACCTTACTTGAGAAGATTTTTGGGTTGTGGAGAAATGCTCTAATATCAATAGTTTTGTGTTGAATTTTTTGAAACTTATCGTGACTTGAACTTGCTACACTGTAAAAACTTAACTAATCATTTTGGACTTGATTACATTTTGCTTTTCGGTTTAAATTACTAGCTTGTTGCATAGTTTGAATTATGAGATTATTAATGAATGATTTTGTTTTTTGATGTGTATATATTGTGTTATAATTTATAAAGCGTTGCAACAGAATAACAAAAGAATCCAAATAGATGCTATGACAACGGTTTAATGTCATTGGAATAGAGTCTATTGCAATGGTTAGTAACCGTTGTAATCGATGAAAATAGGCGTTCCAATAAGTAATGAAATAGTTGTAATAGGTAGTCAAAAAGCGTTGCATCAGAACAACAACAGCGTCATAATAGCTGCTATTGTAATGGTTAGTAACTATTGCAATATCATCTATTGCGATGGTTATTAACCATCGCAATAGATGAAAATAATCGTTCAAAAAATAACCATCACAATAGGTCTATCTATGGCGATGGTTTCCACAAACCGTCCCCATAGCTCTACCTATGGCGACGATTTAGACAACCGTTGCAAAAACTGTTGCAATAGACCGATCGCAACGCTCACCTATGGGATGCTTGCAGAACCGTTGCGATAGGTCTATGGCAACGTTTTTTTTGTCTATTACAACGATATTACAACAGTCACCATAGATCTAATTTATGGTTGTGGATCATATTTTGAGATTCTATCCTTAATTTTTGAGATTCTATCATAATTTATGTTTGAAATGTTTTGACCTCGCCGGAAAGAATGTAGTAACGTTAAAAATTTCGATTAAAAAATATTCTAAGTTCCAAAAGAACACAGATAATTGAGGTATAACTTCTACCAATTTAATTAACATATGATTTATTATTTTCGAAAGTTAGATGATCTATCTACATTTATTATTTAGGAGGAAATAATTCTCGCAATAATTTTTTTAATCGATCATATGTGGGCCAATTGATTAGTCACAAAGAAATTGAGGTTAAAGCTTTTACCATGCATCATGATATCGCCGGGAATGTATCATTAAATAATTACATCTAATTATGTACGTTGTTTTATTAAAGATATATACAATATTTATTTTGAGTAATTGAAGAAAGTAATAAGTTTATTCATGTACGATCATTAGCTATAGCAAGGTAGAGGTGTGATGTAGGACAAAATAGAAAGATAATTATATATTCTTACAAAGTATTTTTTTACTTGTGTTTTATTAATTTGATGACTTCTTTGCTCCCTTTTCGTTATATTTTATACCCTGAATTGGATCGTCGAGCACTAATAATATTTATATTTTAATTTAATATGACGTATATGTACAATAAAGGCTCCATTAATTGTGGCTTAATTTTCCTCTACATCTTTTTCTTTGATGAGCAAAAAAATTTTTAATTCATTAAAATTTTCATTGATGTATAGTTTTATTGATTAACACGAGACACGCGTGCAAAACACGTATACTTGACTAGTATAATTAATCTAATTGGTTAGAAATATAATCATATAATGTATTTAAATGGATATGCGTGGTAATCAAGATACCATATATATTAGGTAAGCTATTTCACGCGTATTTTGGTAACAGCTAGGAATCCCAGTGCAAGTCCTAATCCTACACAAAAAGGGAAAACACTTTTTTTTTCTCTATATATACTTATGAATCTAGTTGCAAACTTCAACATTTACGCTTCGATTAGTTGCAAACTTCATGTGTTCCCCTAATTTTGTAATGCTAGAAGTACTCTTCCTTGTGCAGTCAATATTTCAGGCATCAATTTTAATTTGGGGATTGATCTACTTGTAAAGTTTGCTTACACTTGTGTTGACAACATTATCGAAGAGTACTCCCTACATACTAAGTGGTATGGGAGGTACAACTCATTATCATGGGTCTTGAGAAAATCTTTGGAGAGCAAACATGATTTAATCAAACAAATTTTGGAGTATGCTCGTACCACACAGAACCTTGCACCTTATTTGCAAGATGATGATACAGCTTATGTGAGCCTGATAATTGTTGAGAAACTTTATGTATCTCCTCAAGAATTTGAACTTACCAACTCCAGAATTGTTAAAAACCAATATGATGAGATTGGAGAAATAGTTTGGAGAGTTACTTATAAAGCAATCAAGGGATTGGGACAATCACACAAACCATCTTTGTATGAAAAATTACGATGGATTGAAGTCCGTGAAGGGGATATTAAAGATGCTGTTAGGAACACGATAAATTGTTGGTGCATGCATTATGATGAGAATTATGAAAGGGAACTAGTACAAACTTTAACTGAGCAAGCTAGGAGAGAATTCATGTCGCTGCCTGCAGTAAGATCAATAATGCAGTCTTTGCAAAGAGTTCAGCTTCCAGAAAACGAATGGACAAACGAGTGTATGATATGCAAGGAGAGTTACTCACCTGGATCAGAACCATACAGCTTCCCTTGCAGCCACAGTTTCCATTATGGCTGCATCGAAACTTGGCTTCGTAAAAACCCAAATTGTCCCATGTGTTGTTACAAGTTGCCACCAACGGAGTCCAAATAGATGTGATCTCTTTCTAGTAGTTAAAATGTATTTTATGATAGGTTAATTCTGTCAAAAATTTATCTTTTCTCTTATGGCCAAAAAATTCTAGCTATTGAATTTATTAATAGAATCGTGGCACATTCCAACACCTTCTCTTTTCCAATGGAAAAACTAGTCATATTTAGCTTCATGATACTTGCATTCACAATGCAAGATTGAAAGGTCCAACACTTCTTATGCCAGGGTAATTTTTGATCACACTAACAAAATTATTGCTTTAATTCAAACGCCACAAGCTTTATACTTATATATGTTTATATGTATATATATATATAAAAAAAACTTTGTTACCCGATTATCTTAACAGAAACATGGATGAAATTTGATAGACAAGATTAAAGAAGCGGAGCAGTCTGCAATTTGATTTAACAGATCGAGGAAAAATACACATCTTAGTCTACAAGAAATTAATCATTAGAATAGTCTAATAAACAAGACTAATACATATAGAGACAGAAGATACAATAGTGTGATTTTCTAGAAAACCCTTTTCTCAATCAAACAAAATCCATTATTCCTCAATATAAAAACATCGTTAATCTTTGATTTTGTTACTTTGTTATTCTTCTTCATCTTTTTAAATCAATTACCCATTACTTTGCAACGATATCTGTTCCCTAAGTTTACACTATGCTAAGCTTAAGAAGTTATTCTGTCCTTCGATTTGGTCTATTTACATATACTTTCTTGAAACTAAATGTGAAACTATGTATGTCTCTTTATTTTTGCCCCTAAACTTGACATTGAGGTTTACCACAACTTTCTGTGAGGTTTCACA
>NW_025868344.1:0-1444 GCF_002878395.1 Capsicum annuum
TAATAATATATCATCTATGTACACTATACAATTAGATAATTGTTTAAAATAATTGTCCATAAAATGTTGATATCTACCTGGTGCATTTTTCTATCCAAATGGTAATACGTTCCATTCATAAAATCCTTGTGGTACCGTAAATGCGGTTAATTCTTTAGATTCTTCTTCTAGCTTTAGGTGGTAAAATCCTGATTTACAATCAAATTTGCTAAAATAATTATATCCTTGTATTTGTCTTATTTTTAATATCTTATTTGGTATTGGATAATTATATGTTATAGTTTTTGCATTTAAATTTCTATAGTCAATAACCATCCTACTTTTTCCTCTTTTTTGTTCACTATGTTTATTTACTATAAATGCTGGACTATTATGTTTACTATTACTTTTTTGTATATATTGTTTTTCTAATAATTCATCTATGTGCATTTTAAATTCTTTTAAATCGTCAAAATTATATGTTAATGGTTTTTGGGTTATTATGCTATTTTTATCTATTAATTCAATTTTTATAGTAGTTTTATGTTTTTCCCATCCTTTTAATGGATCTTCACTATATAATTGTTCTAATTTTTTCTGAATTATTTCTATTTTATTTATTGAAAATATAGTTATTTCTGTTTTATTTATCGAAAATACTACTAGTTCTATTGTATCTTCAGTATTTTTTATATTTTCTAACTTTTGTGTAATTTTTTCACTTCCTTTTATCCAATCAATTTTCTTTCTTATTTTATTATTAACTCTTTTTGCTCTTACTTTTTGTTTACATGGTGTTGTAAACCACCAGTCTGTTTTGGTTATTATATGTGGGTATAATTTATCTAAGAATGGCATTCCTAAAAGTATATCTTTTGATGTTAATTCATAATTATAAATTTCTTCTATTGTTAATATCTTATCCCATACTTGTATTTTTACATTCCTAGCTTTATAAGTAATTAAGCTTCCTTCATTATTAAATCCTTTAACTATTATTGGTGTTTTTAATTTAACCCATTTACTGTCTGGTAAGCAATTATATCTACATAAATTAGCTTCTGCTCCTGTATCTATCATAGGCGTATAATATCTACTGTAATATCCTTCTACTACTATCTTCATTAATACATATATCTTCATTTCATGTTAAGGCTCTTTTTAAGAATAACTTTTCTTTGTTATATGTTAAGGTTAATTGTGTATTTTCTATATTATATGGTTTTACTTGTTCTAACCATTTTATTCCTAATATTATATTTGCTTTTTGCATTTCTTCCTGTACTTCGAATTCTATTTTTATTTTTCTAACTCCTATTATTATTTCTTTTTTCTGCTATATTTTTATTATTTATTAAACTTCTTGGTAGATCTGGGCACATATCATTATCAGTCTTTATTTCTTCATTTTTTACTAGATATTTTGCTATATAATTTTCTTCTTGTCCTGTATTCAAAAGTATTA
>NW_025868345.1:0-6480 GCF_002878395.1 Capsicum annuum
CGTTTCTCCCGTTTGTCCACCCAAGTGGTCACGAAAAATTAAACGAACCACATTGGGACGATCCCCAACCTCCCTGGCATACCCTGATAGATTTTTGGCCTACAGTACGCCCGGACCATCGGCCTACCCCCAAAACCGTGGGCTATAACACACTAATTTAGCTTGAAAATGCACCTTTTGCATCGTTTCCCCCGTTTGTCCACCCACATGGCCACAAAAAATTAAACGGACTACACTGGGATGATCCTTAACCTCCCTAGCACGCGCCGATGGATTTTTAGCCCACAGTACGCCTGGACCCCCGTCCCACCCCCAAAATCATGGGCTATAGCACACCGATTTGGCCCGAAAATACCTCGTTCGTGCCGTTTCGCCCGTTTGTCAACCCAACTGGCCACGAAAAATAAACTGACCATACTGGGACGATCCCCAACCTCTTTGACATGCCCAGTTGATTTTTGGCCCACAACACACCCAAACCCTGGGCCCACCTTCGAAACCATGGGATATAGCACACCAATTAGGCCAAAAAATACCCTGTTCCCGCAGTTTTGCTGATTTGTCCACCCAAATGACCACGAAAAATTAAATGGACCACACTGGGATGATCCCCAACCTCCCTAGCACGTCCCGATCGATTTTTGGCCCATAGCACGCCCAAACCCCTGGCCCACCCCCAAAACCGTGATTAATAACACAGATTTTGTCCTAAAATGCCCCGATTAATTTTTTACCCACAGCACGCCCTAGCCCACCCCTAAAACCATGGGCTATAGCACATCAATTTGTCCCAAAAATGCCCTGTTTGCGTCGTTTCGCCCGTTTGTCCACCTAAATGTTAATGAAAAATTAAACAGACCACACTGGGATAATCCCGAACCTCCCTGGCCCACCCCAATCGATATTCGATCCACAACACCCCTGAACCCCAAGCCCACCTCCGAAAATGTGGGCTATAGAACATCGATTTGGCCCAAAAATCATGGGCAATAGCAAACTGATTCAGCCCAAAAATGCCCCATTCGTGTCATTTCGCCAGTTAATCCAACCAAATGGCGACAAAAAATTAAATGGACCACACTGGGATGATCCCCAACCTCCCTAGCATGCCTGGTCAAGTTTTGACCCATAGCACGCCTGGACCCTGAGCTCACCCCGAAAATCGTGGGCTATAGCACACCGATTTGGCCCAAAAACTCCCCGTTGGCGTCGATTCGCCTGTTTGTCCACCTAAATGACCACAAAAAATTCAACGAACCATACTGGGATGATCCCCAACCTTCCTGGCATGTCCCGGTTAATTTTCAGCCCACAACATGTATGTACCCTCAGCCCGCCCCCAAAACTGTGGACTATAGCACATTTATTTGGCCTGAAAATGCCCTATTTCTGCTGTTTCATCCTTTTGTCCACCCAAATGGCCACAAAAATTTAAACGGATGACACTGGGATGATCCCCAAACTCCCTGGCACGTTCTGATCAATTTTTGGCCCATAGCACGCCCGGACCCCCGGTTCACCCCCAAAACCGTGGGCTATAGCACACCGATTTGGCCCGAAAATGCCCCGTTCACTGTTTTATTTTTTTTTCCACCCAAATGGCCATAAAAAATTAAACGGACCACACTGAGATGATTCCCAACCTCCCTAGCATGCCCCGATCAATTTTCGACCCACCGGACGCCCTAAACTCGGGCTCACCTTTGAATCCGTGGGCTATAGCACACCGATTTAGCCCAAAAAGACCTAAAATATTCTATTTATATTGTATTACAAGACAAGGCAAAATGACAATGCACTTAAAGGGTGGGGTGACCATGGAGTGCATTTGGACCCAATGAAGTGACCAAAATACCCTTAATGAAGATGACCAAATCATGACCCATTAAGTGTTGTCCAAAACCGTGAGTTCTTAAGTCTTCGATGCTCCAAGAAATCTTCCACACACGGCCTTGCTTGTGCTCAAAATGGGTCTTCCTTGGCTATTCTTGTGCCCTCGGGGTGACCAAGTCTTGAGCCTTTAAATGATGATCTCCAATCATTTCTTCAAAAATTAAGGTGGCCATTTGACTTGTATCAAGTTGTCCGTGTGCTACTTGCATGTGTCAAAGATCATAATACTAATGATAAACTCATAAGGATGACAGATGCTAGTGGAGATGCAGCCCTGCTCGCAGCCCTGCTCAAGGCCGTGCGGAGCCAACATCTAGATGTGGTTAAGCTCTTGGTGAAAGAAGATTTTGAATTCAAATTTCTTCCTAACCATGTACAAGAGACGCCACTGTATCTGGCGGCTGAATCTGGTTTTCATGATGCTTTGATTAACATCTTGGAATCCTACAAGAAACCAACTTATGTTGCAGGTCCATCTAATAGAACGTCGTTGGATGCAGCAGTAATTCAGGAACATAAAGGTACATAATTTTTGTTATTTGCTATATCGATATCTAACTTTAGTTGACTTTCCCATAATCTATTGTGCAACTATAATTGTGAGAAGATCTAACCCCTTATTTATGCATTTATCGTGTTGATACATCCAGATTGCATTAGATCACTATGGCGATGGAATAAGCCTTCATGCGAGGAACCTGACTTATGGGGTTGGAATTCACTGCACTATGCTATTAAATTAGGATTGGAAGACGTAGTAACTGATATGCTGGCGTGGAAAAAATCCTTGGTGTACCTTCCGACTGGCAGTGAAAATGACTGGACGACAGTAATTCACATTGCAGCTAGTGAAGGTGACGTAAACATGATAAATAAGCTATAAATTAATGCCCTGATTGTCGGGATATGCTTAACAGCAACAATCAAAATGCTCTTCATGTTGCCGTACTGAACGATTAAGACAAGGTAGTCTGCTGCTTCTTAGATTCTGATATGTGAGACAGCCTTGTTGATGAGCCAGATAGCGACGACAACAATTCTCTCCATTTTCTTGCTGCCTCTGGTAACCATGTGCGTGAATTAATATAAAAGATGTCATTTAACAAACAAAACCAGACTCCACTTGATATAGCATTGTCTTGCAAAGCGACAACAAAGAAGGTAACCAGCCACACATTATTTTTCAAATACTGGTTACGCTTGAGTATATGCTGGTAAAATATTGTACAAGGTTTATGTCAAGCGAAGGAACGATTTGTGTGCACTCACAATTCTTCAGATTTTGTCCATTCTTGATGTGGCGTTGAAACATCAAGTAAAATTATAATTCTATTTCTCGCTCTACCTTCGCCTGAATTTATTTTAGATGATATCATTGTCTCCTATGCAATGAACAAATTAGCTCTCAATAAGACAAGTTACTGGGATAATTTTTTTGACTAACTCAATATAAACTGTACTACTGATGAAAATAGGAGCAATTGGTGGAGGATTTATGTAGCATTGACCGATTTGAAAAACGTGACTTTGAGGTAAAGCGGACGTACGAGTACAATGATGAAATAGGAAAAAGAGTCAAAATACTACTGTATGATGAAATGGGAAGAGTAGTCAAAATGCAACTGAGGGAGGGAAGATGATCGCGATAAAGCTAAAAAGGCAGATCAAACAAAAGTTGAAAGTATTATGAAAGTAGCTCGAATCCATATTGTTGTGGCCACTTTGATCATGACAGTCACTTTCGCCACTGGTATCGCATTGCCAGGAGGTTTTGAGAGCAACTTCGATAGCCCTAATCAAGGGATGGCGATTCTAATAAGGAAAACAACATTTTGTGCATTTGTTGTTTCCGATGCCAATGCCTTCTGTCACGACCCGAATCGGGATCCTGGCCGTGACGAGTATTCCGAACCATCAAAGCCCGAAACACCCCTTATCTATTTGGTAATCATGCACATGACTTATATGAAAAAAAATATGGAAGATACACTATATAACGGAAACATGGTCAAGAATCATATGAAAACAGTAATGGGGAATAATGTCCCACAATCTCAATCAACATCTCTATAACGTCTGCGAAATCTCTACTACATGGCTGAAATAAATATCTATCTGAAAACTAGGACAAGGCCCCCAGTAGACCAAAAACTAATAAGTGATAAATGAAACTGCCAGATATCGGGCCTTCCGAAATATAGAAGGCTCACCAAGTGACTCTGCGAATCTGTCTGAGGAAATCTACTGATTTTCTGGACCCCTAGACTGTGCCTCCAAACCTGGGAGGGAAGGGGGTCAATACAAAAGTACTGGTACGCAGAGATATCAAAACAAAACATACTATTTTTACAAAATATAGTTGAGAGCCATTATAAAGCAGTTTCATATCAAATCATTTGAAAACACATGGGCGTAATGTAATTGGTTTCAACAACAATGCATGCAGCTGAGCTAGGTAGAATACCCTACATATCATATTTACACCAACAAACCTCGGTTGCCACCGAGATTAGAGTATAAGTGAGGGGAAGACACACAAGATCACACAGTAGGGTGTCTCGACCCAATGGTAGTGCACAAGATCACAAAGCAGGGCTCTTAACTATAGTCCCAACTTGGGAATGACATAAATTCAGGTACGCAAGATCACAAAGTAGGTTACCAAATTCCTATGTCGGCAAACACGGTTTCCAGCGATTAGCCCTTACACTCAAACGCCTTCTTCGGGCATCCACCTATCTTATGTAAAATCAATGCATTCAAATTTTATCTGATTCAATCATATATCATATTCTGTAGGGTATCGTCATACCCGACTTGCAATCCATCAATATCACATCATTCTTCTCATTCAACCATTGTATTCAACATGTTTCAACACAAATAGCCCTCTCGTTTTCAAGTCAAAATCATATCAATTCTCAAAACATTCTATGTCATGCTTTTCAAGATGTTTTCAAACAATTTACATCATATAAACATTTAAAACAAATTTCACATCAAGAGAGGGATTCCATATCATTCATGCTCTCAAGTTAACATCTTTTTGGAACACATGCGTATACATATATCATATATCAAATCACTTTGGAATTAGGCCTAAAGACCATATCAATATCATAAAGATGCTTGAAACATGTTTATATTCATAATTTCAAAACCCCCATTTTTAAAACATGAATTTTTAAGCCCATGAGATTTTTGAGATAACCCTACGTACCTCTATATGCGAATATGATAGGTGCTTCTTGAAACCTACGTTGCGGAGATTCCAAATCTTCAATTTTTTTTGAAAACCCATGGTTGAATCTTGAACTACTTGAGTTTTTATTTTGCAACCCTAGAGAGAGTTCTTGAATAATTTTGATGAATGAAGGTGTATTTTGGGGTCTTTGGGAATTGAATTTCGTGTTTATGGCTAAATAAGGGTGGGAAAAAGACCATTTTTCCCCCAAAACGGAGTGTTTAAATCACTTGAAACCTTTACATAGGCGCCACCTATGCTATCACCTATGTTTTCTAGGGGCCATGTGCGATTGGTTAGGCGACGCATACTACTTTGATAGGCCATAACTTCTTGATTGGGTGCCGGATTTTAGCAAAATTGGTATCATTGGAAAGCTAACTCGAAGACCTATCATTTGACACATAGTAGGCTCTCTAATTCGATATATACAGAGTTTTATGGTTGATGAAAAATGACACAAATTACAATGTCCACTAAAACTTAATCAATCGAAATAGTTTCAACTTGTCCTTGAGTTGAAGGACCTCTATGGTCTAAATTCAAGCTTGAATGGATTCACATACTACGCAAATAATTAACATGCCATATTGGCATAGGATTTATGGCTTCGGAATTATCAACGTATCAGAATCATGGTCTATATTGTAGCCCAAAATGCGGGGCGTTACACCTTCACATGCTTATCTGTTGCCATATTCATCTACTTCCTCATAGCAGATGAAAGTAGAGCTCCTTCACGTTTAGAAATTGTAAGTAAGCTTTATGGTTGGACAGGTATTTATCAGTGCGTGTCAATGTTAGCAGTTGTAATTGCATTTGCAACTGGTATGTTTGCTACTTTATCACATTCACTTGGTCTTGCCGTTACTGTCTGTTCCATAGGTTGCCTCTCTATTTTATTGTACTTTATCACATTCACTTGGTATCTAAGATGAAGAATATAAGCGAGTAGAGAGACATGAATGTGAGCTACTGCTTGGTACTTATTGATTCCAAATGTAAAATTCAACTACATATTTCAGTTTTTACCGAATACCTTAAATTACATCTGACATATATTGTTTTTAGTCCATTACATGTTATTTTATCACATGATATGACAATCTATGTAAGATCATTTTTTCGGCACAAATGTACCTTCACTAAATAATTCATGCTACAGCAACAATAATATACCCAGTAAAACAATTCAAAGCAGATCAAAAAAGAAATGTTAGAAGTGGAGAAACGATTTTGTCTATTGCAAGGTTCGAACATGTCACGTGCACCTAATTCACAAGTCCGCTCTTACCCCTAGATCAAAACCCTGGGTATGACTATGTTGCATGGGTTTTTGACAT
>NW_025868346.1:0-2176 GCF_002878395.1 Capsicum annuum
ATGCCCCGGTCAATTTTTGGCCCGCAGAATACCCGGACCCGGGCCAACCCCTGAAATCGTCGGCTTTAGCATATGAATTTGGTCGAAAATTCCCCATTCGAGTTGTTTCGCTTGTTTGTCCACCCAAATGACCACAAAAAATTAAACAGGCCACATTGGGACGATCCCCAACCTCCCAGGCACAACCTGATCAATTTTTGACCCACATCACCCCTAGACCGCAGGCCCACCACCAAAACCGTGGCAAAAGCACACCGATTTATCTAAAAATGCCCCATTTGCATTGTTTCACCAATTTTTCCACCCAAATAGCCATGAAAAAAATAAACGAACCACATTGTGATGATCCCCAACCTCGCTAGCATGCCTCAATTGATTTTTCGCACACATCATGCCAAACCCCAAACCTACCCCCAAAACTCTGGGCATTTGCACACCGATTTGGCTTAAAAATGACCCATTCGCACCGTTTCACCTGTTTGTCCACCTAAGTGGCCACAAAAAATTAAACGGACCATATTGGGATGGTCCCCAACCTCCCTGGCATGCCCCGATCAATTTTTGGCCCATAAAAAATTTGAAACCCGGGGCCACCCCCAAAATTATGGTCTATAGCACATCGATTTGGCCCAAAAATGCCCCGTTTGCACCATTTCACTCGTTTGTCCAGTGGCCATGAAAAATAAAACGAATCACACTGGGATGATCCCCAACCTCCCAGGCATGCCTCGATCAATTTTCGGCCAACAGCACGCCCGGAACCCGGGTCAACACCCAAGACCGTATGCAATAACGCACTGATTTGGCCTAAAAATGTCTCGTTCGCGCCATTTCGCCAATTTATCCATTCAAATAGCCACAAAAAATTAAACAGACCATATTCAAACAATCCCAAACCTCCCTAGCACACCCGGACCCCGAAGCCACCCCCAAAACCGTGGTCCATAGCATACCAATTTTTCCCCAAAACGTCTTATTAATGCCGTTTCTCCCATTTATCAACCCAAGTAGCCACAAAAAATTAAATGGACCACACTGGGATGATCACCAACCTCCCTGGCATGCCGCGGTCGATTTTCGGCCCACAAAACACTCGGATTCTGGGCCCACCCCCAAAATCTTGGGCTAAAGGACACCGATTTGGCTCAAAAATGATCCATTTGCGTCGTTTCTCCTGTTTGTCCACCCGTATGGCCATGAAAAATTAAACGGACCACATTGGGACATTCCCCAACCTCCCTGGCATGCCTCGATCTATATTTAGGCTGCAACACGCCCGAACCCCTGGCCCTCCCCTAAAATCGTGGGCTATAGCACAACGATTTGGCTCAAAAATGCCCCGTTCAGGCCGTTTCGCCCGTTTGTCCACCCAAATGGCCACAAAAAATTAAAAAAACAACAATGGGACGATCCCCAACCACCCTAGCATATCCCAATCAATTTTTGGCGTACAGCACGCCTGGACCTCGGGCCCACCCCCAAAATAGTGGGCTATAGAAAATCAATTTGGCCCGAAAATGCCCCTTTCGCGCCTTTTGCGCCCATTTGTCCAACCCAATGGCTACGAAAAATTAAATGGACCACACTGGGATGATCCCCAGCAATTCTGGCACGCGTCGATCAATTTTTCGCCCTTAGCACTCCCGAACCTCAGGCCCACCGCCAAAACCGTGGGCTATTGCACACCGATTTAGCCCAATAATATCCCGTTCACTCAGTTTTGCCCGTTTCTCCATCGAAATGGCCATGAAAAATTAAATATACCATACTGGGTTGATCCTCAACCTCTGGTATGCCACGATCAATTTTGGGACATAAAACGCCCAGACCCCGGCCTTACCATCAAAATCGTGGGCTATAGCACACCGATTTGGCCCGAAAATGTCCCGTTCACGCCGTTTCACCCGTTTGCCCCCCTAAATGGCCAAAAAAGATCAAACAAACAACACTAGGATGATCCCCAACCTTTCTGGCACGCGCCAGTTGATTTTTGGCCCATAGGACGCCCGGACCCTGAGGCAACCCCCAAGACCGTGGGCTATAACAAATTGATTTGGCCCAAAAATACACTGTTCATGCTGTTTCTCTTGTTTCTCCACCCAAATATCCATGAAAAATTAAACGGACCACACTAGGATGATCCTCAATCTCCCTGGTATGCCCCGGTCAATTTTTG
>NW_025868347.1:0-2509 GCF_002878395.1 Capsicum annuum
ATGATTCGATGAAGTGGCTACGATAGACTGCTTTGTATATCTCCAAGTTATGGCAGTACCACCACATATGAACACATAGCCTATTTGAGACCGAGCTTTATGTGGGTCAGATAAGTACCCAACATCAGCATGACCAATAAGATCGGGACTGCAATCTTTAGAATAAAACAAGCTTGTGTGTTTTATCCCAATTTGATGTCTCATAGTAGGAATAGAAATATACCTTGTTTAACAAATTGACTGAAAAAGCTATAGGCCTTGTAGTATTTGCAAGGTACATGAGTGCATCAATTGCACTAAGATATGGTACTTCATAACCGATCCAATTTGATAGATTTCGAATTTCAACAAATAATCTATTTCTTTGAAAACTCTCCAAGAGTTCCAATGATGTTCAAGCAATAAGCTTATACAATATAAAGATTATAAATAAGTTTCCTAGAAACTTTTATATGCTTCAAGCAGTTTGAATCCTTAAAAGTTTTCACATAAGTTTTGTCAAGTGACAATATTCAACATTTCATGAGTGACATCTTCAAGTGTCTGGACTGCAAATAAAATAAGTTTTACGCTTACCAAAATGCATCCTTTCATGTCACTTGATAAATGTTTCTACGTCAGCATGCTTAAATAAACGTAGAATTCAGATCCTCATAAATCTTTCACAATATTGTGCCAATATTGTGTCAAAGATATTGATGATATATCATTTCATATCGGTTCACAATGCGACATAACATTTCGACATATCATGGTAAACTTGGAGTTTACTAGATTAAAAGTTCATAAGTTGACATGAACGATTGTGATATCCCAAAGATGAGCATACTGAGTATTGAACATATATTGAAGAATTAGAAAATTCTTCATGAACTTTAATATTGCTTGTTCTCATGATAAGTTGGTTGGACCAACTAATTTTTGGATTGGATCCCTCAAAATCTAAAAAGAATAAAAGGTGAATAGGGCTCGTTCACCTATCATGTGATATATTGAAAAGATGCATCAATAAGATGATCACATGTACATTCATGGTCAACCTACGTTTGACATTCATAAAGTTACTTGTTCAATATAAATTGAGCATAATTTTCAGATTTGTAATCAAGAAAGTTATCTTAATGATGATGGTTTGGCATTGAATGCCTTCGATAAATAGCTAAACCATCTCTGATGAGAACAAAGCTTCATGTGTTAATCTGAAATATGATATGTTGCATACAATAACACTTGTATGCATTAGACCAATAAATTATGATTATTTCTTCCCCTCAATTGGTTCAAGGTCATGAGCCAACTATTCCATCTAATAGTTTTGATGTGCGGTATACGATTAATGAATGTATCATGATGCACAAAGATGGATCCATCAAAGAAGATGGATGTATGTTAGCTTTCCTAACATAAGGGGGAGATTATAAGCAGCTATGAAGTATGATAGGAATTATCATCAGATCCTCATTCAAAAGATAATTCAAGTCAAATGTCGAACGCATCTCATATTTAAGCTGCAAGTTCTCCTATTTTATGTCTCTAAAGGACAAAGTCTATGCATGCATGGAGCGTGATAGACCAATCGGTTCCAAATGAAATGGTCCTTGAAAAATAACGAGAAAATAATCATAATAAAAAGGCAATGAGCTCTTGAAAAACTTACATACCACTTCATGAAACCTTATGAGAGGTTCATGTACCTGAAAATAATGAAGTGATGAGATCTCAAAATGTTATGTCGCATTCTGAATCGATATAAAATGATATATCATTAATATCTTTGACACAATATTGGCGCAATATTGTGAAAGATTACGAGGATCTAAATTCTACGTTTATTTAAGCATATTGACGTAGAAATATTTTTCAAGCAACATGAAAGGATGCATTTTGGTAAGCGTAAAACTTATTTGATTTGCAGTCTAGACACTTGAAGATGTCACTCATGAAATGTTGAATATTGTCACTTGACAAAACTTATGTGAAAACTTTTAAGGATTCAAACTGCTTAAAGCACATAAAAGTTTTTGGGAAACTTATTTATAATCCTTATATAATATAAGCTTATTGCTTGAACATCATTGGAACTCTTGGAGAGTTTTTAAAGCAATAAATTATTTGCTGAAATTCAAAATATATCGAATTGGATTGGTTATGAAGTATCATATCTTAGTGCAATTAATACACTCATGTAACTTGCAAATACTACAAGGCCTATAGCCTTTTCAGTCAATTTGTTAGCAAGGTATATTTCTGCTCCTATTATGAGACATCAAAATGGGATAAAACACATGAGCTTGTTTTATTCATAAATTGTAGTTCTGATCTTATTGGTCATGCTAATGTTGGGTACTTATCTGACCCGCATAAAGCTCGGTCTCAAATAGGCTATGTTTTTATATGTGGTGCTACTACCATATCTTGGAGATATACAAAATAGTCTATCGTAGCCACTTTATCGAATCATGCTGAGATAATAGCTATTCATAAAGCAAGCCGAGAATGTGTATGGTTG
>NW_025868348.1:0-2874 GCF_002878395.1 Capsicum annuum
ATAAAATTTATGTCAAAATTATTAAGTATTTAACTTTTATTAAAATTCATAATTAAAATACTAGTATATATAGAGAGATGTGTGAAATGAAGTCATAAGTTTTGAGGATATTTTAGTCATTATATAATTTTATACCACAGAGAAATAGTCTTGGAATTGTTATCTCACCAATTGGGTGGATAACTTATCCTGATTAGTCCCCGATAAGTTATTTCAAATATTTACAATCAAACGAATGATTAAAATTTTTATTCCAAAATTATTATTTTATCCCAGAATTATTAACTTTAATACGGCAAATCAAACGGGCCGTATGGTTTAAGAAAGAAAAATAAGTGTTTCATTTACTGCGAAACAAGTTTAGCAAGAAAATCCAAATGAGAGCGTATGGAACAAGTCTTTCTTTTTTTTTTTTTTTTTTGAAGAAGAAGAAGAAAGTGATCTATTTGAAAATTTTAATAGGTTGAAAATAAACAAATTAAAACAAGTTGTCAAATCATAAGCTACGGATACATGGAAGGAGAAAAGTGTTGCAATGAAGTTTCGAATAATTAAATGTCATTTGTTTTTATTAAATGTAAATCGAGAGAGAATGATTTAGACATTAAACCCTAAAGATTCATCTCTATCGAAGAAGCTTGACCTTGTTGAAGGGAGTTCCTTTTCAAGCTTAACAATTTTTTTTGGGTTTAAACCACCCGGTGTTCGACATCCGCTTTTTAGGAGTTCGATTATATCCGAATTCGCCCTGAATCGGATCCCATTTGGGGGGAGAGCTCCCAACAGAGTGTTTGTCCATACTCATTCACGCTTAACAACTGATACATACAATTGTTATATAATATTAACAAAAAATCAAGATACTTATTAATTTTTTAATCAATTTTTAAGTTGTTTTTCGAGCATAAAGCTACTTTGAAATTTGTCTTCATCAAAAGCACTTTCGAATTCAGCCTAATCAGACTTTTAATGATTTATTCTCTTAATCGCATGTGGCTTGTTTCTATCTATATTAATTAGGGGAAATTGCAGAAACAATTATAGAGAACTTTTATAGTAACGATTTCATAATTACGAAAAATAATAAATTTTATTTTGTATTTAAGTAACTGTTGCTATACAAATACATATACAATAAGATTTACTGTCCTTGTTTTACTCAAATTAATAGAGTTAAATAAGGAATAATTATCCCATCTAATTAAATTTTCATAAATTACTCTTATTTAAATTAGTAGATTACTTTTTCAAACCAAACTCAATTATGAAGAGTATTATTTTCATGATCTTCAAAATTTCAAAATATCATTCTCTTATATCTCTAATTATTTTTTCTTGTTAGGTTTTTCATTTTTTGTATCTTTTTTTTTTTAATTTTAATTTCTTTTTCTTTTCCATTTTTTTTCTTTCCACTTTATTTTCTCTCTTCTACTTCTTTTTTTTTTCTTTTTTCGTTTTCTTTTTCCTTTTCTCATATTTTTTTTTCGTTTTCTTCTTCTTCTTTTTATTTTTTATTTTTTTTTCATTTTTATTTTTACACTTCTATTTCTAGTTTTTATTTCTCTTTCTTCTTTTTTTTTTTGAATTTTTATATTTTATTTTTTCTTTTTTTATACTCTTCTATCTCTTATTTTTAAAAGACAATTATCTATATCCTATATACAAATTCAAAAAATATATAAAATAAATAGACATACAGATCTGCATATGTATTTACGGTAAAAAAACATACATGTATATCTGCATATGTAATTACAGAAATACATATTTGACTCACATGTATATATAAACATATAGGACACAAAATCTGTATAACAAAAATGACAATTTTATACATATACATATAGGTAATAAAAAAAATACATGATACATATCTTAAATAGTAAATACATATGTTACCCTCTAAAATGACATAGTATGTACAGTTCAAAAACAAATTCAACATCATATAAAATACATATAGCTCTGCATATATATTTACAGAACCTTACTAGAAGGTGACGTTGAGGTTAGATGCTCTTAGCTTATTTTTGTTTTGATGATATATATACCATGTATTTATATTCTTTTTGTTTCAATTACTAAAAAACTCAATTACTTCCACGTAATTATATACCATGCCCCAATATATAATAATTTTGTTATTTTATCATAATGATTTAAATATTTAATATATTTTATTAATTTATATTAATTAACTATAACTCCATATTGGAAGTAAAAAAAATATTTATTTAATTGTCTATCATGTTCAAAATTAATTTGTTGCCACAAATCATAATAATTAATAACTTAAAATATTTAAAAGACATATAGAAATTTTATTGACTCTTAGCAAAAAAACCCTCTACTCCCACTTAATTACATAACATGCCCCAATATATAATAATTCAATTGTTTCATCATAATGATTTAAATATTTAATATATTATATTAATTTATATTAATTAACTATATCTACCTATTGGAAGTAAATTTTTTTTATTTATTTAATTGGTTATCATGTTCAAAACTAATTTGTTCCCACAAATCACAATAATTAATAACTTAAAATATTTAAAAGACATATAAAAATTTTATTGACTCTCATTATTTTAGCAATGACACATAAATTGAGATAAAAGAAAAAGTACTGCAAATTATAATAATTAACAACTTAAAATATTTAAAAGATATATAAAAATTTTAGTTGACTCTCAAAATTGTATCGAAGCCACATAAATTGGGACACAAGGAGTAAATATATTATTTGATAATTACGTAAAAAATACTATAGATCACAATAATTAACGAGTTAAAATACTTTTTTAAAAATAGATAAAAGTTGTATTCAACTCCCAAAATTTTATCGGTGCAACATAAATTATGACAAAA
>NW_025868348.1:2974-6442 GCF_002878395.1 Capsicum annuum
AAAAGATATATAAAAATTTTTGTTGACTCTCAAAATTGTATCGAAGCCACATAAATTGGGACACAAGGAGTAAATATATTATTTGATAATTACGTAAAAAATACTATAGATCACAATAATTAACGAGTTAAAATACTTTTTTAAAAATAGATAAAAGTTGTATTCAACTCCCAAAATTTTATCGGTGCAACATAAATTATGACAAAATCAAAAATTATCTTAATTAATTGCAACTAAATATTTAAAGTAAATCAATTTTATTATTCTAATTGACTTTTATATACAAAAATAATCTTTTTATTTATTTATTTATTTTAGTAAATTTAAATTTTAAAATTACTTTTTCCTTATATAGAAATACTAATATTTAAACTTAACTTTAAAATTTTAAATTACAAAATTAATAAATTTAATTTAATAAAATAATTTTCTAATGAGTATTTTCTTAGAATTTATGTTAAGTTAATATGTATCAAGTTAAACAAAATAAAGAAAAATATATAGTAAAATTTTATTATTGTGAAAGATAAATATAATGCACTATCCAATAATGTTTAATAATATCATATTTTACATATGGAAATATAGCATCCCGTATTTAATTAATATACTATTCCGGTGAATTATCGATGATTACTTTTGGATATGATAAAATTATATTAATAACATAATTCATCGCTCTTAATTAATTATTATGAGTCATCTAGGTATTAAGAAAATAAATAATATTTAATGAAAAATAAATAGACATAGAATATGAAATTAACTCTTAATGTTTTAAATTAAATTTTCGTCTTTCGAACGATGATTTTACTATATCACTCCTTATTATAAGTCATTTTTGTATTAGAAAAATAAGAATAACAAAATGATATGTTAACATAAAATATTTGATTGACTATCAAAATTATATTAGTGCCACATAAATTGGGACGGGACAGAAGAAGATATAAAGCAACATATATTATTTGAAAATGAAATAAAAAGTACTGTAAATAACAATAATTAACAGAAAAAAAATTAAAAAATTTTTGATTTCTACTTCAGCTACTTCAGGCGTGATTTTTTTATATCACCCCTAATTAATTATTATGGTCATTTAAGCATTGTGTCACATAAGCTGTGATAGAAAAAATATTATAAATCACAATGATCAAAAATTTAAATTATTTAAAAAATATAATTGGCTGTTGTCGACACAAAATTTTGGACAAAGAGAGTAGCATATATTATTCAAAAATTACATAAAAAGTATTGTAAATCACAATAATTAAAAACTTAAATTATTTTTAAAATATAATTGACTATCAATGCCACAATAATTTGGACAAGAAAAGTAACGTATATTAATTTCAAAATTACATTAAAAATATTATAAATTAAAATAATTAACAACTTAAATTATCTAAATACGTATTAAAATAACATATGTTGAACCCATGTTAGATTTCAGATGAATCCTAGAAAACATAAGCAATCCTTTTACTAAAAAAATTTATTTAAATATATCAAGATTGAAAAGACAAATAAATATCTTAATGTTGGGCCGTGCTGACACGGACCATGCTCCTCTAGTTATTACTATATATATAAGAGAGGATCTTCAATTTTAATAGTCCTCAATTGATTTTTTTTCTTTTCATTCAATCTTTAAAAATGAAGGTTTAAAGAAGTGTAAAAAAGAGAAGTGAAAAAGAAAAAAAAAAAAAAGGAAAAAAAAAAAAAAAAAGAGTAAAAAAAAAAAATAAAAAAAAAAAAAAAAAAAGAAAAAAGAAGAAGAAAACGAAGATAGAAAAAAAAAAGATATGAGAAAGGGAAAAAAAATGAAAAAGGAAAAACAAGAGAAATAGAAGAGAGAAAATAAAGTGGAAAGAAAAAAATGAAAAAAAAATCAAAATAAAAAAATAAAATGATAAAAGAGTAAGATGGGAAAAGCTAACAAGAAAAAAAGGTAGAGATATAAGAGAGTGAAAGACAATAATGATGTTTTATTTTGAAATCTTGAAGATCATGGAACAATTATCTTCAAATGTGAAAAGGGGGTGGAGGTGGGGGTAGGGGGAATAAAAAAATGGAAAAGGAAAAAACAGAGAGAAAATAAAATGAAAATAAAATAATAAAATAAAATAATTAAAAAAGGATGAAAAAAAAGGTAAAAGATATGACTATATTTAGCAGAGGTGAAATAGTGGAGTGAAAATAAGAAAATGTAAAGTAGTGAGAGTAAAACATGCACTTGCCTATTTAATGAGTAAAATAATGTTACTCTTGCTACAAACTACAATTTTACAAAAGTGTTGCTATTTGTTATAATTATAGTCTTAAATATACTACTTTATGTGTTTTTTCCTATTAATTACTACTTACTTTGGTTCATTTTACTATTATCTTAGACCTCAGTAGTTCAATTCACGCGTTCTTTAAATCATATTGTGAGTCAATAGTACCTAGTTTAGCATAAATAAAAGCGATGTAATATTTTTATAAAAGAAAAGTCAAAGTGTATAAGGGGTGGTTTGGTAGAGTGTATAAAAATAAGGGCAAAATTTAGAAATAGCATACTTAACCCTTTAATTATGAGATTCATAGCAACACTTTCATAATTGCATATTATAACAACTTTTGATATGTATTTTGGCAAAGTGTTGCTATAAAAATACAAATACAATTGTTTTTACTGCATTAATTATCTGATCTAAATATGGTAATAATTCCATAAATTAACAATTAAATATTACAATCCCATTAAAAGCTCACTAATCACCCTTTTTCCGTTACCTTCCAACAACCCTATTCAAATTCAAAAAAAAAATTGTATTATCCACTCGCTATATGCGTGATTCTTCTTCAAAAAAAAAAAATTCAATTCAATTTTTTAGTCTCTAAATGCATGATCCTTAAAAAAAAATCAATTCAATTTTTTGTTGAAGCTTCAAATTCACTGTAATTGAACAATCAAATTCAATTCTACTTGTTGATGTTCAAAAAAAAATCGTAAAGTTCAACTATCAACATTACATTGTTCTCGATAACACTTTGGAATTCAATTATCTTCTACGAATTAGTGCTTAAGTGTTGTTTCAGGTATTACCGTACTTTTTTTTTAGTATATTTTGTTTTTGCCGATTGTTTTTTTCAATTACTCAATTTGTGATGCATCGTAGATTTATTTACTGATGCTCCTATCTAGTTTTTTGTTGTCGCTGTTAAATTTTGTATGAATAATTTTTAAACGAATTTCGAGTTATAAGCAATGAAGGAATAAATTCAACATATATGACAAAAACCTTCGGAATTCAACTATTTGTTGCCAAATGAAGTTGTTTCAGGTATTAAAATTTCACTGTTCGACTATTTATTTGATGATCGTTTGTTGTTATTTTGATCGGTTTAACAATTGAACAAATTGTGAAGCTTTCTAGAATTTCGATTATGAACATAATTTAAACAAATTTTGATTTGAATTTT
>NW_025868349.1:0-445 GCF_002878395.1 Capsicum annuum
GCACTATTCAATGTATATATACTACTACTTATAAAATATACTACAATATATATACATTACGATATATATAGATATACTTATATACTAATTTATAAAACATATACACATGTATACGTTAAATATACACTTCTATAGAAGATATATACACGTGCATACGCACCATTCAATGTATATATACTACTACTTATATAATATACTACATTATATATACATTAAAATATATATAGATATACTTATATACTAATTTATAAAACATATACACATGTATACGTTAAATATACACTTCTTTAGAAGATATATGCACAAATATACAAAACATATGCTACTTAATATAATAAATTAATAATATTTGGTAGTAAATTAATAATATATTAGAAGTAAGTTTTTAATTTAAAGTAGAAAACTAGAAATTCAATTTAAAATTTTAAATTGAATTTCTAGTTTT
>NW_025868349.1:545-4247 GCF_002878395.1 Capsicum annuum
AAAGCAAGGACTAAGGAGTGAATGAATTTGGGAAATTTTATTGATTGCAAAATGATCCAAAATTTATAATTTACATGAATGAAAAATCTACAACTTATGCATCATTTTTTTCAAATCATTCATGTTAATATTAACGGGAACTTGCATAGGATAGTCGAAGTCAACGGGGGCAAAACCATGCATTGGACTTGATTCTGCTGAGTTCTCCTGTAAAGTCATAATTTCTTCAAGTTTCAGCTCGTCGCTCGGTTCCGATTCCATTCCTTGATTTTTTCTTTCCGCTCTAATCCAATCTCTGAGGCAAACTAGAACATTCATTGCATTGCTTCCCAATGAGTGTCGGTTGTCTCCAAGCTGCTGTCGTCCCTGACTAAAGGCGCTCTCTGATGCAACGGTTGACATTGGAACATTCAAGATATCTCTAGCTAATCTTGAAAGCACAGGATATTGTGTTTCATTACTCCTCCACCAATCCAACGTGTTGATCCGTCGTCTGCGATCCTCTGGTGCCGTTCGAAGATAATATTTCAGCTCTTCTCGATAAGTTGATGTGTAAGTTCTCTCATCGACACTGTTCCAACAATTTAAATCAGAAAACGAATTAGAAAAACCACTATGTGCCAGCCTTTTAGTGGATGATGGCTCCTCGGGAGGATGAGGAGCGACAGTTGGAGTGATATTTGTAGGTACGGCTAAATCAAATAAATCAGCATAGTGATTATATAATTTTTCTATGTAATCCTTTGCATCAGCCCTAGCCGTCCACAAATCAGGTTGTACTTGTTCAGAATCATGGTTAGTATTTATTTCTAAGTTAGTATAAATAAGAGTACTAAAGTGACACATATGATTATATTTCATGCACGGATTTAGCATAGCACCAACCAAGTAAATAGGGGGAATCGAAAAAAAATATTTTTTAAATTTCATAAACATAGCGCCAACAGCTTCTTTATAACCTTCTTTATTTTTATATTCTTTGAGCAAACCAGAAATATCGGCTATATATGCCAAAATATTACAAACAGTAGGATAATAAGCACCGAAAAATTCAACCGTAGCTACATAAAATTTTTCTAAAAACTTAACAAGATCACTAATTACAACCCAATCAGAATTGCGTAGCATGCAATCAGCAGAATCAGTAAATGAACCGCAATGTTGGTTAAAAGCTAGTGTAATAGGAATTCTATATTTATACAAGTTTTTAAAAATTCATACGTAGAATTCTATCTAGTATCAATTTCCTCAGGCATCAAAATCGGTGTAAGTCCATTTTCTTGACATTTAACTTTAAATTCTCTAATTCTCGATCTACGATTATTTCCTTGAATAAAACCAACGGCAAGACGATTTTTTTCAATATAAAGCTCAAAAAACTCAAGACCATCTTTTACAATTAAATTATATATATGACATGCACACTTAATATGAAAAATTTCAGGCAAGGGCGGAGATAGCGTAGATTTTATTTTTGTTATAGCAGTCTTGTTGTTAGAAGCATTATCAAAAACAATACATAAAATTTTATTTTCGATCTCATAATATCCGGCAATTTTAATAATAGAATCAACAATAAATTGTCCAGTATGTTTACGATCTTCATCATATAAAGAAGCAAGAATGCGTTTTTGCATCACGAAATTACTATTCATCCAATGACAAGTAATGGTTAAATAATCATTTTTATTTACAGCACGACCAAGATCAGAAGTTAGGGACAATCTACATTGAATATTTTTTTAACAATGTTGATAAATAAAAACAATATTGTGAATGGAGTCTAAAAATATCAGACCGACAAGTAGTTCTAGAAATACCGTTAAACATAGGATTATAAATTGATTGTATATAACGAATAAAGGCATCAGAAGAAGGAAAACTAAAAAGCAAACAACCCACAGCTACCATTTTAGCTATTTCTTCCCGGTCCCTCAATTTATTATACTTCTTCGCTATGTGACCGGTTGCTGGGTCCATTCTAGTTTGCGTTGACCCACCAACATCCCCACCACCTTGTGCAATATTTAACTCTCTTTTGTGATCTTCAGCTATATGTCTCATTAACGCACCCGTACCCCCTTGCTTGCCTCCACTTCTATGCTTATATATTTGTTGACAAATATTGCATTGCACCTCAATATCTGATATACGTTCAAAAAATAGTCATGCAACACTAGTTCTTTTACGAGGTCTTGGGGCACTGGGAGGACGGGGAGGGAGATTAACCAATTCAGATCTAACGTTAGCATCTCCTACTGCTGGTATCTCAACAATATTTTCATTATCTTCGTCTAAATTAACCACATCTACTTCATTTTCTTCTTCTATATGGTAATTTTCCTGAGGTTATGCATAATCCATATCGTGAGCACCTACACCTATTTCTTCCTCAAAAGGTGTACCAAGCGGTACCGAAGGCGAAGGCACACAGGTATATTTACTAATTGAACTATCTCTACCGCTAGTAATTCGCTTTTTACTACCACTACCTCTTCCGGGACAAAAAATTTTAACATCTTTAGTAGCGAGGTTTCTTAATTTATCCATAATATAAATTAAATTAAACTAAAAATATTCAAAATACACAAATATAATAAATTTAAATATTAAACAATTAATACAATAAATATAAATTAAACGTAAGAGATGGAACGACAATACCAAATTTTGGAAGTATCCGAAGGTTGCGACTTTAGAAACTTCCGCTCGTACTTTGTAAACGAAAAATTAAAAAATTAAAGTGAACACTTTAAGAAATTAAATATATTGAATATTTGAGAATTGAGAATTGAGATTTGAAAGAGAATGAGATTTGAGAGAGTGAAAAATGATTTGAAGTTGTAGGGTATTTATAGAATTTTTTTGGGATTAAAAAATATTTTTTAAAGTTAAATTTTTTTTTTTTAATAAATGGGCCCAAACTAGCTGTTTGGACCCAAAAACAACTATATAGCCGTTGGGCCAACGGCTAGTTTGGCCCAAAATCCTTAAAAAAAAAAAAAAAAAAAAAAAAAAAAGGTATCCGGGCCGGGCCGATTAACCGGCGGGCTTGGATAGGGCCGGGTTAGTCGGGCCCATTTTAAAAAAATAACCGACCTAGGACCCGGAACCCTAAAGCCCTAGGGCTTACCGGGCCGGGTTAGTTGCAAGGGCCGGGTTGGGCCGGGTCGGACGGATCGAAACGACCCACTTGACACCCCTAACTTAACCTGATGGTGTCACAAATGTTATATGGTGATCAGGGTAAAAATCTTGGACGAAATTGAACTAATTACCCTTCAAATAGGCTAGTCTTTAATTTTGTCCCTTTGATAATCGAACTACTTAATTCTCCACTGGGCATAAGTTCTTTAAGGGTAAAAGTCATGAGGGGCATAACCTACAAGGTCTAGTGAAGCGAAAAATATAAATTTATGCCACGTGAAAAAAATATTTGTTATGAGGGGTAAAAAATAAAGAACATCACAAAATAGGTGTAAAAGTGTAAACGAACCTAAAATTTATTGTTTTTACGAGTTTAGGTTATATAGATTGATAGTAGGTCTAAAAAAAAAAAAAAAGACACTATAGTCATGACAACTGCACCTACTTCCATCCACTTAAAAACATAGTCATTTCTATTAAAAAGAAAATACAATATCAACATGACAACAGCCCTTGCTAAGCTAGTACCCACTTAAAAACATAGTCATTTCGATT
>NW_025868350.1:0-11994 GCF_002878395.1 Capsicum annuum
GGATTCCTAACTCGACTCAACTCAACACAATCTTTCTCAACATCAAGTACATTTGCTTTTCTAATCATTTTCAAATATCAAAAGCTTCAAGGAAACATCATAGGACTCATTCTTGACTTTCAATCTCAAATATCGATATATATTCAATAGTCAAATTTCTCATGGAAAGGCATAACTCATGACACTTGTCTTAAATCGCTTAGAAATCATCGATACATAATGACAATATATAACTCATGAAATGAATTCTCAATTTAAGAAACAAAATAATGAAATAGTCATGTGTATCAATCTTGATTTGCTCAAATATCATAAATCATTAATAAAGTAATTTGGGTGTAAACCCACTTTGTAAAATCATGGATTTCAATAGTAGAAATTAAATCTTTGGGCAGGAGAACGAAAGAAGTGTTCTTGTTCAAACCCCACATACCTTGAATTATAAATTTGAGAATAAGAGACTTGATTGGAACTTCTTTTTCGCACTTTTAGGCTAAGATTCTTGATGACTTTGACTAGGAAAGCTTGATTCTTGAACCACTTGGAGAAATCTATGGGAGATTCTTGAATTTCTTGGAAGAAGATTGGATTTTTTAGGGTCTTGGAAGAAAACCCTAGCTTCTAGAGAATTCTTGGAGAGATTGGAGAGAAATAAGAGAAAATTATCTTCCCTTTACTACTTGGATATATTTATAATACCAAAATGGGCAGAAAATACCAAAATGCCCTTCTGAAAAAGATGAAATTTGCTGATCGGCCCTATGACGGTCCGTCAGAGGGACTGACGGTCCACCAAGTCATCCGTCACTCTAGCACCAAAACTGGGATGTTCTGCCTCGGAGTGACAGTCGAAGTGATGGTCCACCAGATCGTCCATTACTCGGGAGCCAAAAATGGAACATTCTGCCTCAACCTGACAGACCCCTTGACGGTCCATCAACTTTTTAACGGTCCACCACTTTGGCCGTCACACGATGACCAAAAAGAGAGGTCACTGCCTTGTCTTGATGGGACACTTTACGGTCCACCAAGGACTTGGCGATCTGTCAGGTCCACCGTCAGGCCTGGGCGATTCCGATATTATTTTGTAAAATGGCCATAAATCTCTCGTCTGATGTCGAATTTTGATGAAATTAGTATCGATGGAAATCTTATTCAGTGCTCTACATGAAAAAAGGTAGAAATTAGAGAAATTCTATATGGTTCTATCATCATTCACTTTGGAAGTCATTTCCATATACCAAGAAGACAGATTTAGACTCAAGAAGCAATCGGGGGTATTACAGGCCATAACTTTCTGCCCCATACCGGATTTTGATGAAATGGGTATAGATGAAAAGCTTATTCAATTTCTCACTTAACAAAAAACAAAAATCTTAAAAATTTCACATGTATAAAAGTGGATTCATCTTTCAAAGTAACTTTCTAACATTCTTGGGACGATTTCAAGCAAGGTAGAAGTATGGGGTATTACAATATCTTCCCCTTGAGGACATTCATCCTTAAATGAGATTGAGCGAGAGAAGAGAATGATAAACTGACATACATACTGAACATGAATGACTGGAACATGATTTCATGACTGACATAGCTGATAAATGAATATACCATATTGAACACACATATCTGATGCATATGTAACTGATTTATAAATGCATGATTGAGTGTTTTGATGAACTAAGGTTCTCATAATGAGAATGCACGTCTGATGCATGATTATATAACTAAACTGATATATGAATGCATGACTGAATATGTAATTGTACTTAATACCAAGTTTATAATGGAATTCTGAGCATGAACTGTATACTAAGTTCGTCACTGAAATCTAAACATGAAACTAAAAAATTTAAGGAGAACTGTTATCTTAAGCTAGGTCTGAGTTAGCGGAAAAGAGGTGAGGATACTTGGTACACATGTCTACTTCTGCTTTCCAAGTAGCTCCCCCAACGGACTGATTTGGCCAAAGAACTTTGACTAGATGGACTTTTTTATTCCTTAGTCTACGAGTATGATAGTCTAGTATTTCAACTGGAATCTCTTCATAAGAGAGGATGTTCTGAACATCTATGCTCTAAATAAGGACTACTACGACTAGGTCACCTTGTACTTCTTGAGCAAAGAGACATGGAAGAATGGATAAACTGAGGCTAAATCTGAAGGTAATTCAAGCTCATAAGCTACCTTGCCAAAGCAACTGAGAATTTTGAAGGGACCGACATATTGAGGTCTGAGCTTTCCCTTCTTGCCGAATTTCTTCACTCTCTTTATGGGAGAGATCTTTAGATAGACAAAATCACTAATCTCGATCTCGAGGTACTTTCTATGCACATCTATATAAGACTTCTGTCAGATCTGAGAAGCTCAAAGTCTTTCTCTGATCAACTGGGATTTCTATAAGGCATCGAATACTAAATCAAGCCCTATGACTGAGGCCTCACTGACTTCGAACCAACCGATTAGAGATCTATATCTCCTACCATAGATAGCTTTGAATGGAGCCATCTTAATACTGGAATGATATCTATTGTTGTATGCAAACTCAATCAAAGGCAATTGGTAATCCCAACTACCCTTGAAATCGATTGCACATACCCTTAGCATATCTTTTAAAGTCTGAATGGTCCTTTCTGCTTGACCATCTATCTAAGGATAAAAGGCTGTACTGAGATGAACTTGGGTACCAAGACCCTTTTGAAATGCTTTCCAGAAATTAGAGGTAAAATGGGTGCCTCTGTTTGAGATAATAGATAATGAAACACCGTGCAATCTAACCAACTATTTGATGTAGAGTTTGGCATAATCCTTGGCTGAATAAGAGGTATGGACTGGAAGGAAATGAGCTGATTTGGTCATCCTATATACAATAACCCAAACTAAATCATGCTGGGAACAAGTACGAGGCAAACCCGTCACAAATTCTATATTCACTTTTTTCCACTTCCAAGTAGGAATACTGAACTCCTGTATGGACCCACTAGGCTTCTGATACTCTATCTTAAACTGTTGATATGTAGAGCACTTAGCCACCAAATCTATAATATCTCTCTTTATCCCACTCTACCAATAGATTCTCTATAAGTTGCGGTACATCCTTGTGGCCCCTGGATGAATAGAGTAGCGCGCAGCATGTGCTTCTGCAAGAATTCACTGCCTTAAGTCATCTACACCTGGAACATACTGACGACCCTGACAACGCAATACACCATCTCCTCCTTGGAAGAAAACATCTACTTTCTGATCCTTGACTGACTCTTTTAACTTGACTAGACTGGGATCTCTATCTTGATTTTCTTTTACCTCAAAAACTAGAAATGATTCTGAACTACTCTGAACCCATATATCACCCTCCTTTAAATCGACTAAGCGAGTGCCTAGTCTGGCAAGCTGATGGATTTCCTGAGCTAACTTTTTCTTACTGTCCTCCATATGAGCAACACTACCCATAAACAGTCTACTGAAAGAGTCGGCCATAATATTGGCCTTTTCCAGATGATAAAGGACACTCATGTCATAATTTTTCAAGAGCTCTAACCACCTTCTCTGATGAATATTAAGATCTTTCTGAGAAAAGATATGCTGAAGGCTTTTATGATCTGTGAACACATCTATATAAACTCCATACAGAAAATGCCTCCAAATCTTTAAGGCAAAGACTACGGCTGCTAACTCAAGATCATGAGTAGTATAATTCTTCTCATGGGGTTTAAGTTGTCTGGAGGTTTAGGCTATGACCTTACCATGATGCATGAGGACACAACCTAAACCTACTCTGGGAGCATAACAATACACTACGAACCCATTTGGACCATCTGGAAGAGCTAAGACTGGAGCTGAGGTGAGTCAGCCTTCAACTCCTAAAAACTCTTTTCTCAAGGATCTGACCACTGAAACTTGACTTTCTTCTGAGTCAATCTAGACATAGGGGATGCAATAGACGAAAATCCCTCAACAAACTGTCTGTAATAGCCAACCAAACCCAAGAAACTCCTGATATATGATGGAGATACAGGTCTAGGCCATTTTCTTACCGCTTCAGTCTTTTGAAAATCTACTCTAATGCCATCACCGAAAATGATATGGACAAGAAATGCTACTGACCTTAGCCGAAACTCGCACTTACTGAATTTAGAGAACAACTAATGATATTTGAGAGTCTAAAGTATGATTCTGAGATAGTCTGTATGATTATGCTCACTACAAGAATAGACCAAAATTTCATCTATAAAGACTATGACGAACATGTTCAAGAACTGGTTGAACACCCGGTTCATCAAGTCCATGAAAGTGGCTGGGGAATTGGTAAGACCAAAGGAGATAACTAAGAATTTGAAGTGACCATACCGAGTACAAAAATCTATTTTTGAAATGTTACATTCTCTAACTCTAAGATGATGATAGCCTGATCTGAGGTCTATCTTAAAAAAATAGTTGACACCCTGAAGTTGGTCGAACAAGTCATCGATTCTAGGAAGAGGATACTTGTTCTTGACCGTGACATAATTGAGCTGATGGTAATCAATGCATATTCTGAGAGCACTATCTTTCTTGTGCATGAATAAGACTAGTGCGCCCCACGAAGACACACTGGGTCTGAGAAATCCCTTATCTAAGAGATCCTTCAACTGCTCTTTCAATTCTCTGAGTTTTATTAGTGCAATTCTGTATAGTGGAATAGATATTGGTTGAGTATCTGGAAGAATATCAATGTCGAAGTCTATTTCCCTTTTGGCAGAAATTCCTGAAAGATCTCCGAGAAATATATTTGGATATTTATTCACGACTGGGACTGAATCAAGACTGGAGTTTCAAAACTAGTGTCCTTAACTAGAATAAGATGATAGACATATCCCTTAGATATTATTTTCCATGCACGAAGGTAGGAAATAAGCTGACCTCTGAAAGTTGAAGTACTACCCTTCCACTCTAGGACAGGTTCATTCGGAAACTGGAATTGGACTATTCTATTTCTGCAGTCGACTGTGGCATAGTAGGAATGAAGTCAATCCATGCCAAGAATGACATCAAAATTAGTTATCTCTAATTTGACTAAGTCTACTGAAGTGACTTTCTAAAATATCATGACCGGGCAGTTTCTATATACCCATCGGGCTATGATGGTTTTACCCATGGGGGTAGAGACTAAAAAAGACTCGTCTAAAATTTTAGGACTGGTTCTAAAATTTCTGGTTAGATAGGGAGTAACAAAAGATGAAGAATCTCCTGGATCTAGCAAAGCATAAACATGCACATGAAAGATCTGTAACATACCAGTAACCATATCAAGAGAATTTTCTTGATCTTGCCAGGATTGAAGATCATAAAGTCGATTTGGGAATCGCCCACTAGTAGCGCTGGAGATGGCACCCTGCTGGTTTGGGCAACTGGACTGAGCTGATAAACTGTTCTGCCGACTCTGAGGACGTGGTTGAGGACAGTCTCTGACTCTGTGGCCTGGCTTGCCACATCAAAAACAAATACCACTGCCAGCTCTACAAATACCCTGATGGTGTTTGCCACAAGTTTGGCAAAGAGGATAGGTGTGGTCACTGCTAACACTGTCCTGAGACTTAGAGCTTGGCGCTCTATCTATGTTACCATCTCTGAATCTAGGAGCTGGAGCACTAGATGAAGAAGGAGCTGGAACTACTGACTTAGGATAAAACTGAGAACAGTTTACTCTTTTTGATTTGGGCTGAGCAAAGTTGAAACTACCTGTCCTTGCTCTCTTATTCTATTTTTCCCTCATCTTAATCTTTTGCTTCTCTATCTGCTAAGCATGAGTTATAAGCCTGGCTATGTTCATATCACTATTCAATATCGCAGACCTGCACTCATTGACCATACTATCATTCACCCTAGAAACAAAATTACTCATCTTGGCCCTGCTATCTGCAACCACATGAGGAGCATATCTGGCTAATTGAGTAAACTTAAGAGAATACTCTTTCACCATCATATTGTCTTGCCTGAGGTTGATAAATTCTAACACTTTAGCTTCTCTCAGCTCTAGGGGAAAGAATATATCTAAGAAGGCAGTAGTAAACTCCTCCCACTCAATAGGCCCTGCGTCACCAGCCCTCTCTGCTTTTCACTATTTGAGCCATGTGTGAGCCACATCCTACAACTGATATGTAGCTAGATTAGCACTCTATCTAGCAGCAACTCCTATGATATCCGTAACCTTTTGAACCTGATCAAGGAATTCCTGAGAGTCCACATCTGACTTAGACCCAAAAAAGGATAGAGGATTCATTCAGGTGAAGTCCTAAATCCTGGTTGCAGCTTAATTGGCCACTGGGTTAGCTGGAACGACAGCTGGTCATTTATTCTGAGCAGCAACTGACTAAGCAAGAGTAGTGAATGCAGCTCTGAACTCTGCATGAGAGACATGCTCGCCCAAAGGATCTTTGGGCTGAGGGACTGACTGATTCCCAGTTCTCTTCTTGAGAGACATGTTCTGTAGAAGAAGAGGAGAGACAGATTAGACTAAGAAATTGACTAAAGATTATGCTCACTGGCACAACATGAATACTGAAAGAAGAAAACTGTTTCTAAAATATCTTATAGCCTCCTGGACATAAATGTGGCACGCAACAAACCCATGTACAAGACTCTACTAGATGTGGCTTTCAGACTTCCTGGGACACTATTGAACCTTAGGCTCTGATACCAAGTTTATAATGCCCCGAATCTGATACTCGAAAATCTACATAGTGCTTATGACCCCAAAGGACCATAAGCTAATCCATGACTGATCTTTGTACCTGTACACTGAATAATGTACTGTATAAATATAAAAATAAAGGCTAAAAGGCCATAAGGTTCAAGGATCTAATAAAATATAACATCTGAAGATATAGTATATCAATACCAAAACAACTGAAATAACTGTCTGAACATGCTAGTCCAAAAGACTCTAAACTGTCTGAATAAAGAGTTGATGGGACATGTCCCCAACTAAATCCAACTACTGAAATTAATTAATTAATGAGATAATAAAGTAATGGTCATGTCCTCAAAGGATGAGGACTCACTGCTAACTCTGACTGTTGAGACTGGAATACTACTGATGCTCTGGAGCTCGTGCTTCTGAACCTATAGTATAAAATACCATAGTACAAATGCGTCAGTACATTTGAATATACTGGTATGCATGTGAGGTAGGCTAAATGCAAAGGGTTCGCATGCATGAACTAGACTAACTGCCTGAATAATATGAACGTGAGAATATATGCATGAATACATAATGACTATAACTAAGTTTGTGATAACATGATTACTGAATCTGAGTACTGATAACATAAGATACTGATAACTGAAATAACTAATACTGAGCGACTGTATCTGACAGTCTAGTTTTTGATGAAACTAGCTGAGTTTCGTTCTGTTCTGAGTTGACTATATCTTACAATCTTGAATTCTGTAACTAAAACTGTGAGAAGTAGTCATCTAATCGACATGCCCTAAATAATGCAATATAACTGAGTTGGAGTCCAATTTGTAACCCCAATTGGTAGGGTGTTAATACCGCATCACTGGTAAGGACAATCTGTGAGTAACCCTCATATAACAGGTAACTCTAATGAGAATGGTGGGAACCCTCATTAATAGGTTAAGCCACCTCATTTACCTCCATATAACAAGCTATAATGTCTCAACCTACGTTGGCTACATAGTTCTGGAACGCAAGGATTACTTTTAATAATCACACCCTCATATAACAAGCGGGTTCCCATTTTTGGGGTTGCTCGGTGCTAATTTCTACTCCCATCTTAATAGCCACTGAACATGATTAACTGAACTGACTGGACTGAGTTAACTGAGTTTCCGTTGACTAACGGAATACTACTGATATTATTGAGTTTTCCTGAGTCATGAGACTGACTAAATTCTATGGATCATGGCTTGACTAAGAGTATCTTGAAAACATGACACTGATTCTAGGCACACAGCTAAATTTTTGGGTACAAGTACCCCCAGGATTTGATATAAGGAAACTGACAAAGCATGACTTTCTTGAATACACGACCAACATCACAATCCATAATACAATAAGTTGGAGATTTCATGAAGTACAAGTTCTAAAGCACCACAATGGCTACAAATATATCCATAATTCATTGACTAAGACATTTCATCCAACACAGGACATCCATAAACTTGTACATGAATGGGGATTTCATATGATCACACTAGTATGGCACTTTTCCTTCACATAGGCATTTAATCAAACACATGAGGAACATACTTTGGTTATACCATCATCAATGCATCTAATTGTCATGGTTGTATAAATAAATTTACAAATTTAAAGGGTTTATCATGATTATTGTGCAAATCATCATATACTAGGGTCAATCATTGTAATATGTAATTTAAAGCATGAATCAAAACCCCACAACATTATGAACCTAAATTTCAATTCAATTTAAATCAGGAACATTCATAAATACACAAATCTTGGATTTTTTAAAAGGAATTTTTGAGCTTCATGGGTGAAAGGGACCCATGAATCAATATATGACATACTTGGGTTGTGAGTTTCTTGAAGTCCTTGGACTTGAAGAACTTGTATCTCTTAGTTTCTTGAAGAAGGATTTGGATCTTGTTCTTGGGGATTATCTTTGAGAGAAAATCCTAATTTGATGTTGTAGACGGATAATGAACTTATGATCGTTGATATGATATTATTAGGTATTAGAAAGGATGGTAAAAGTCTGAAAAGTCCTTTTTTAAAAATAACTTAAAATAACTGAATGAAATATGTGATAGTGGGTGCGATGGTCCGTCGCTATGTTGACGGTCCATCGGTCCTGACCGTCGCAACTGGGTAGAATAGGGTTCACTACCTCTCCTATGACGGCTTGGGCAATGGTCCGTCGCTAGCTAGATAGTCTGTCAGCCTGAGCCGTCGCTCTTAGGTAGAATGTCGTCTCACTGTCGCCGTTGCGATGACTTGGGCGATGGTCTGTCGCTAGCTCGACGGTCCGTCGGCTCTCACCGTCGCACCTGGGCAATTTTGATTGCTTTTTATATTTCGGCCATAACTTTCTGCCCCGAGACTGAACTTTGATGAAATGGGTATCAATGGAAAGCTTATTTAATTTTCCACATGACAAAAAGTGAAAATCTTAAAAATTCTACGTGTATAAAAGTGGATTAATCTTTTAAAGTAAGTTTCTAATATTCTTGGGATGATTTCAAGCTAGGTAGAAGTACGGGGTATTACAAAAACAAAAGGAAATAAAATACAAAAGTACAAATATCAGAATAGGTCATACAAGACCCTTCGAGAATAAAAGATAGCAAATGGATCCTAAGTCCAGGTGGGGGGATCATCGTCTAGGTCATAGTAGGGCCCTGGGTGGTACTCTAGGGACCCATCCAACTGCTGCCACTGGTGATCTTCTTCTTCATCGCCATCGAACCCTATTGGTCCATATTCTTATTCTTCGAGGTACTCTTCCATATCTGTTAACAGCTCTTCTTCCTATTCCTCCATCAAATTCTCTTCCGGATCTTCCTCTGGTTCTTCTTTGGGGTCTTCTATTTACTCATCGAATCCATTGTCTACTGCATGGATGAGATGATCCATTGATCCCGAGATCACTTACTCGTATATGACAGTGTTTACGGTCCTAAGTTTCAACAACTGATCCCAGATCTGATCTACTCGATGAGTTTCTGCAAGCCTATAGAGCGACTTATAGCTCGGTTGGGCTTGAATTCCTCCCGATATGTACTATTTATAGTGCTCAGGAGTGCAGTATGGATTACCGCTCATGCCCAAACTGAAGATTTATACCTATCCATTGATCAAATTATCGAGCCTCTCGATGGGAATTCTTTCCTCATAGTCTCATTCTGCTAATGCCATGTTCGACTCTATAGGCACATTATGAATCATGTTGAACTGCTGTAGAACTCTCAACGACGCATATGGTTGGATTATCTCCAACCTAATTAACTCGAGGAAGTAAGATTAATTCATCCCCAGTATCACTCGACCTCTGACCCATGGTAGCCTCTACTGGATGAGGTTATCGATGAGGTGAGTTAGAAAGGCGCACTATTGCTCCTCATTATTTAGCATATCCCACTTAGCCACCCTAAGTTTGTGGTTACAAATCTGGTTGAACCCTATCTCCCCAACTCCATCTCTGCGATAAAAGTGTTCTAATGCCCATACTTGGAGCATTAGATTCAACCCCTAAAAAAATTATGTCCCCTGGAGCATACATACAGGGACCAAAAGTCTCCTGCTAGAATCATCGGTACGATTGTGGTTTTGATTGATCCCCAACACATGAATATAACTGTAGCAAGTTAGTGAATACTGATCTGATTTCTTCTTATTGGGAACACCAAACGAGGAATGCCATCTTGAAAATAATGGCTCTATGTCTCTCCCAATCGATCATGGTAAAGAACTCCTAAAAATGGTCATAGCTCTCCCTCCTACCGAACTTCTCAAAGAGATAACCCAGGCTTACCCAGCTTGCCTCAACCATCCTCAAGCCCGTGCCGACTCTTAGCCCTATCAAGCACAGAAAAGTTCTTCTTGAAGTAGTGTGTGGGGCAAAAGGTACCCGCCCCATCAATGACAAGTTAGCTATCTGACTGATCTCCTCCAAGGTAGGTGTAATCTCGAAATCCGTAAACCTGAAAGTGACTGTAGTCGGGTCCCAAAACTCAACAAACAATCGGATAAGAAAATCGTCTGTCCTTAGCTCTATTAGACCAGTCAAGGACCCCAAATGTGCCATTACTTCCTCCCGTGAGCTACTCGGATGTTCCCCCACCAGTGTCTCAGGACCCATGGAAAGTCAGTCAGCACGCAGATGTTAGATAGGTTTGGGCTAATTTCCATCTGTGCAAAGAAAAAGCAAGGTAAGTTTAATGTCCTGAATTTATTACGGTCTTAACATTTGGATCAGTTAGTTATTTTCACACATATAGCGTTGTTGGGTTCATGAAGAGCCCGTTGACACGAAAGGTGGTTCCCTAACTGCAAAAATGATACCTTGGACTGTTCTGCCTAATTTGTATGTAATATGACCTATTACTAGAGTGGGATTTTTCCCAAAATATTTAGGAGTGAGACTGAATAGCTGCAAGATGATACACCAACCTAATTGCACCGTCTCTAAAACTAAGGAATTTAAAGATGGTTCGGAGGAGTGTAGTACACTCCTCGTGTGTTCAGTGTGTGAATTGTGTATGACCAAGACTCGATTGGAACAGTGCAAGTGATAAAGCAACAACAAAGAGTGTTGTCCAAAAAATAAGGAACACAAGTTTGGATTGGACTTGCGTCCTTTCACAGAAAGCATGATATAAAGACACGTAAAGCAAATAACATAATTAAAGCACGAAAAAAATCCTAAACTAAGCATATTAAAGTTAAAACCTAAGTTCATTAAGTTCTCAGCAGAGTCGCCATTCTGTCACACACTATTTCGAACCATTCAAAACAGAACACAACATGTGGCGGCTAGTGTCGTGACTCTTGGGTTTTGAAAATTATTTTTTAGAGTCTTCACCCAACTTTTTCAAAAATTTAGAAAAAATCAAATTTTATTGTAAAACTCTGTTTTGGTCTTTCAAAAGCTTTTTGAGATTCTGAGTAAGGGTTTTGATTACTCGAGGGGAAGGTGTTAGGTACCCCTCAGAGACTATCCGAAGATAGTCCTTACACTTAGTTTAGAAAAAATATTTGAAGGACGAATTTTATTTTGTTATTTGCTAAAATAGTGTTAAGAAAATTTTCATCATTATTTTCTACTTATTATTCTACATAAAAGAAAGAAGACTTAAGGTATAACAACATGATGCTACCATGTACACAAAAATAGTATAATTATTGTAGAAATATACCTGTATTGTAAATGTGAAAAAGGGTGATGATATAATCTACACATATATTCGAAAAGTGTGAAGTCTTATAATAATAATAATAATAATAATAATAATAATAATAATAATAATAAT
>NW_025868351.1:0-1134 GCF_002878395.1 Capsicum annuum
TTATTTCAAATAAAATTGGTCAATTAACACTTTACTCAAGACGAATACACTTAGATGATCATGTAATTACTATGAGATTAATTGAAATCGTAATTAAATTATCAATTCATCTTTAATTTTAGTTAAACCAATTTAGTTATTACTAATAATTACTTAATTTTAATTATTTCAAATCAATTTGGTCAATTGATCATTCTACTTAAGACGAAACACTTAGTTGATCATGTAATTACTATAAAATTAATTGAAATTGTAAGTGAACTTACTAATTCATCTTTAATTTTAGTTAAGTCCATATAGTTATTTCTAATTATGGCTTGATTTGAATCATTTCAAATAAAATTGGTCAATTGATCACTCTACTCAGGACGAACACACTTAGTTGATCGTGTAATTATCATGAGATTAATTGAAACAATAATTAGACTTATTAATTCATATTTAATTCTAGTTAAATAAATTTAATTATTACTAATATAATGGCTTAATAAGAATCAATAGATGACTAACATATTGCAAAAGATGAGTAATCTATTGAAAATGACTAAACAGATAAAAACATCTGTTCGAAATGACCTAACAGATAAAGACATCTGTTCGAAATGACCAAACAAATATAGACATATGTTGCAATAGATGGCTAACATGTTTCAATAAATGACTCATCTATTGAAAATTATCAAACAAATATAGACATCTGTTACAATAGATAACTAAGTTGTTGCAATAGATGACTCATCTGTTGAAAATTATCAAACATATAGGATATATGTTGGAAAATAATTTAAAATAGTAAAGCTCAGATGTTTTTAAGAGAACTCAAATGTCTGTCTCCTTGTCTAAGGTCTTGTCTTTAATTTTAGTTAAATCAATTTATTTATTACTAATAATTACTTTATTTGAATCATTTTAAATAAAATTTATCAGTTGTTCATTCTATTAAGGAAGAATACATTAATTGAAATTGTAAGTGGACTTATCAATTCATCTTTAATTTAGTCAAAATTAATTTATTTATTACTAATAATGACTTAATTTGAATCATTTGAAATAAAATTGATCGATTGATCACTCTCCTCGAGACGAATACACATAGTTGATCATGTAATTACTATGAGATTAATTGAAATTGTA
>NW_025868352.1:0-1557 GCF_002878395.1 Capsicum annuum
TTTAGTCGATTCATCCCCTTTGATTCCTATAAGACGTACCTTTTAGTCGAGTCATTCCCTTTGATTCCTATAAGACGTATCTTTTAGTCGAGTCATTCCAATTAACTCATAGAAAATGCATTTCTTTGCTTTGGATAATATTTTTTTTTCAGTTTTGATGTGATTTCAGGAGCATGCCCGAAGCACAGAGTGAATAAATGGAAAACCAAGCAACAAGGTGACGAAATTGAAAGTTAAATAGATTGAAAAATAGCAAGTCAGGAGCCCACCTATAGAACAGGGTAAAAAAATTGAAAGCATAGAAACAAGTTGATGAAATAGCAAGTCAGGAGCCCGCCTGCAGAAAAGGGTGAAGAAATTGAAAGTATAGCAACAAGTTGATGTAATAACAAGTCAGTAGCTCGCCTGGAGAACAGGGTGTATAAATTGAAAAGCATAGGAACAAGTTGATGAAATAGCAAGTTAGGAACCCGCTTGGAGAACAGGGTGTGGAAATTGAAAGGCAAGCAACAAGTTGAAGAAATGGCAAGTCAGGAGCCCGCCTGAAGAATAGGATAATGAAACTCAAGTCGAGTCCAAAAGAAGCTGTATAGATAGGATTTTGTAATTTCATTTATGTTTTAACTTGTAATTTTTATTTTTGATGTAATGACAGAGCCACGGAATGAAACCTCGAGGGAACCTCACTCGACTCTCCAATTCGGTATTGTCCTTCTCTTTTAAATCCTTTGAAATACCCGTGACTTGATTCCCTCATTACTTGGGTAGGTAGGATGTCTTAAGTCAAGACCCGGTTGTCCTTCTTCTTTCTGTTTCTTTCTTTGAATAATGGTTGGGTCAAAATTTTGTTTCGTTATCTACTTATTTGCCTGAAAACACTTCGTGTTTACATTCAAAGGGGGCATGATCTAGACACTTAATTTTGTCCCTCCCGAAGTACAATTTTATCCATTTTTATCTTACCTTATCACGCACCCTCACCCATGTAATTATCCCTCCATAAAATGACAAAAATAACAACCCCTAACTAATTTTATCTTATTCTAACAACCCCTCCCTATTAAATTTTAACACCTCACATACCCCACCTCACAACCTACCTTACCTAACCCCTACCCCTACATACCCTCTCTCTCTCATGGGATACACAAAAAAAAGACTAACTGGGAGCCCACGTGATGAGTGAGGAATTTCTATTCTTGAATTGAGAAAAGGAACCTTCTAGGAAAGGGGTAAGGGGGGACCATATTTAGTTTTAGGTGGTTTTCATTTTAGTATATAGATATACATAGAGTGCAAAAAAAAAGGGGAACTCACGTTTTTTTTCACCTGAGATCACAAAACATATACATAGAGAATATACAGAGAAGGGAGCATAAAACAGAGGGATTCCATTTTTCTTTCTCCTTTTTCTCACCCACAGTAACTTCGACACCATCACAGGCATACGGATTCACCAATAGACACACATACGTCTTCTTCCAATTCTTTGGTTCTTCCAGAAATGCACGCAAGAACTAGAAACCACACCCACACTTCACTGAATACGCACACAAC
>NW_025868353.1:0-1471 GCF_002878395.1 Capsicum annuum
GTTATTTCCCTTGACCCCTATAAGACATACCTTTTAGTCGAGTCTTTTCTATTGATTCCTATAAGACATACCTTTTAGTCAATTCATCCCCTTTGATTCCTATAAGACGTACCTTTTAGTCGATTCATTCCCTTTGATTCCTATAAGACGTACCTTTTAGTCGAGTCATTCCAATTAACTCATAGAAAATGTATTTCTTTGCTTTGGATAATATTTTTTTTTCAGTTTTGATGTGATTTCAGAAGCATGCCCGAAGCACAGAGTGAATAAATGGAAAACCAAGCAACAAGGTGAAGAAATTGAAAGTTAAACAGATTGAAAAATAGCAAGTCAGGAGCCCGCCTATAGAACAGGGTAAAAAAATTGAAAGCATAGAAACAAGTTGATGAAATAGCATGTCAGGAGCCCGCCTGCAGAAAAGGGTGAAGAAATTGAAAGCATAGCAACAAGATGATGAAATAACAAGTCAGGAGCTCGCCTGGAGAATAGGGTGTAGAAATTGAAAAGCATAGGAACAAGTTGATGAAATAGCAAGTTAGGAACCCGCTTGGAGAACAGGGTGTGGAAATTGAAAGGCAAGCAACGAGTTGAAGAAATGGCAAGTCAGGAGCCCGCCTGAAGAATAGGGTGATGAAACTCAATTCGAGTCCAAAAGAAGCTGTATAGATAGAATTTTGTAATTTCATTTATGTTTTAACTTGTAATTTTTATTTTTGATGTAATGACAGAGCCACGGAACGAAACCTCGAGGGAACCTCACTCGACTCTCCAATTCGGTATTGTCCTTCTCTTTCAAATCCTTTGAAATACCCGTGACTTGATTCCCTCATTACTTGGGTAGGTAGGATGTCTTAAGTCAAGACCCGGTTGTTCTTCTTCTTTCTGTTTCTTTCTTTGAATAATGGTCGGGTCAAAATTTTGTTTTGTTGTCTAGTTATTTTCCTGAAAACACTTCGTGTTTACATTCAAAGGGGGCATGATGTAGACACCTAATTTTGTCCCTCCCGAAGTCCAATTTTATCCATTTTTATCTTACCTTATCACGCACCCTCACCCATTTAATTATCCCTCCATAAAATGACAAAAATAACAACCCCTAACTAATTTTATCTTATTCTAACAACCCCTCCATATTAAATTTTAACACCTCACATACCCCACCTCACCACCTACCTCACCTAACCCCTACCCCAATATACCCTCCCTCTCTCATGGGATACACAAAAAAAAAGACTAACTGGGAGCCCACGTGATGAGTGAGGAATTTCTATTCTTGAATTGAGAAAAGGAACCTTCTAGGAAAAGGGTAAGGGGGGAACCATTTTTGGTTTTGGGTGGTTTTCATTTTAGTATATAGATATACATAGAGTGCAAAAAAAAAGGGGAACTGATGTTTTTTTTCTCCTAAGATCACAAAACATATGCATAGAGAATATACAGAGAAGGGAGCATAAAACAGAGGGATTCCATT
>NW_025868354.1:0-1397 GCF_002878395.1 Capsicum annuum
TTTAGTCGATTCATCCCCTTTGATTCCTATAAGACGTACCTTTTAGTTGAGTCATTCCCTTTGATTCCTATAAGACGTACCTTTTAGTCGAGTCATTCCAATTAACTCATAGAAAATGCATTTCTTTGCTTTGGATAATATTTTTTTTCTGTTTTGATGTGATTTCAGGAGCATGCCTGAAGCACAGAGTGAATAAATAGAAAACCAAGCAACAAGGTGACGAAATTGAAAGTTAAACAGATTGAAAAATAGCAAGTTAGGAGCCCGCCTATAGAACAGGGTAAAAAAATTGAAAGCATAGAAACAAGTTGATGAAATAGCAAGTCAGGAGCCCGCCTGCAGAAAAGGGTGAAGAAATTGAAAGCATAGCAACAAGTTGATGAAATAACAAGTCAGGAGCTCGCCTGGAGAATAGGGTGTAGAAATTGAAAAGCATAGGAACAAGTTGATGAAATAGCAAGTTAGGAACCCGCTTGGAGAACAGGGTGTGGAAATTGAAAGGTAAGCAACAAGTTGAAGAAATGGCAAGTCAGGAGCCCGCCTGAAGAATAGGGTGATGAAACTCAAGTGGAGTCCAAAAGAAGCTGTATAGATAGGATTTTGTAATTTCATTTATGTTTTAACTTGTAATTTTTATTTTTGATGTAATGACAGAGCCGCGGAACGAAAGCTCGAGGGAACCTCACTCGACTCTCCAATTTGGTATTGTCCTTCTCTTTCAAATCCTTTGAAATACCCGTGACTTGATTCCCTCATTACTTGGGTAGGTAGGATGTCTTAAGTCAAGACCCGGTTGTTCTTCTTCTTTCTGTTTCTTTCTTTGAATAATGGTCGGGTCAAAATTTTGTTTTGTTGTCTAGTTATTTTCCTGAAAACACTTCGTGTTTACATTCAAAGGGGGCATGATGTAGACACCTAATTTTGTCCCTCCCGAAGTCCAATTTTATCCATTTTTATCTTACCTTATCACGCACCCTCACCCATGTAATTATCCCTCCATAAAATGACAAAAATAACAACCCCTAACTAATTTTATCTTATTCTAACAACCCCTCCCTATTAAATTTTAACACCTCACATACCCCACCTCACCACCTACCTCACCTAACCTCTACCCCAACATACCCTCCCTCTCTCATGGGATACACAAAAAAAAAGACTAACTGGGAGCCCACGTGATGAGTGAGGAATTTCTATTCTTGAATTGAGAAAAGGAACCATCTAGGAAAGGGGTAAGGGGGGAACCATTTTTGGTTTTGGGTGGTTTTCATTTTAGTATATAGATATACATAGAGTGCAAAAAAAAAGGGGAACTCACGTTTTTTTTCTCCTAAGATCACAAAACATATACATAGAGAATATACAGAGAAGGGAGCATAAAACAGAGGGATTCCATT
>NW_025868355.1:0-623 GCF_002878395.1 Capsicum annuum
TTGTATCGAATTTTAATTTAATTTAGCCAATCTATTAGATTTGACCATAATTGAAAATTGGTCATAATTGCAATGCAATTCGTCAATTAATTTTTAATTTGGTCAAAATAAATAAATATGGCTAAATTTTAAATTCCAATTGGGGTTATATTTTAAATAACCCCAAAATTCTCAAGAACTCTCATAACTTTTACCAAATTCCCACCAAAAAATAAATTCAAATTGTACTATTCCCCCCAACTTTATCCTTTTCCAATTTTGAAATTCAAAGATTGTACTACATTGTACTATTTCCCCCACATTATTTTCCACCTCACCTTATCTTTAATTTTTACATTCTAAAAATCCCCCTAAATGCTTTTTCTCCCACATTGGTAGATGACAAGAAATAAATCTCTATCCTTTCCTATAAATACTTTTCTCTCATAAGGTGGAGGAGAGAAAAAAAATACCCCATTCTCTCCTATAATACTACCACTACTTTGGTAGAGAGAGGAGGGAGAAAAGGAAGAAAAAAAAAGAGGCTAGAAAGGTGAAAAATCCTTTTGAGCAAAATAGTTATTTTTATTTAGTAAAAATTTTTGTTTCATAGAGTTGGTCGGCTAATCAAAATTTTTGAGTTG
>NW_025868355.1:723-10220 GCF_002878395.1 Capsicum annuum
TTTATGATATAAAAATGAGCTAGCAATAGTTGTATGTGCCTTTTTTGACTTTATTCTTTGATTATTTTGGATAAAGTTTCAATCTTTGCTTAAAAGATGTATTTATGCTTTGTTTAAACTCATTGTTATTGGATATATTTGTTTTTAGTATGTAAAGTTATTTTCTTTATGTTAAAAAGAATAGTTAATGTTGAATGTTTTGCCTTTTCGCCTTATTTTTTGATTATTTTGGATAAAGTTTAGATCTTTGCTTGAAAAACATAATCATGTCTTGTTCAAACTCATTGTTGTTAAATATGTTTATTTTTAGCATGTAAAGTTATTTTTTTTTTGTTGAAAAAAATAGTTAATATTGATTGTTTTGCGTTTTGACCTTATTCTTTGACTATTTTGGATAAAGTTTAGATCTTTACTTGAAAAGACATACCCATGTCTTGTTTAAACTCATTGTTGGTAGATATAGTTGTTTTTAGCATGTAACGTTGTTTCCTTTATGTTGAAAAGAATAGATACTATTGATTGTTTCTCTTTTTTTTTTTACTTTATTCTTTGATTATTTTGGATAAAGTTTAGATCTTTACTTGAAAAACAATACCCATGTCTTTTTTAAACTTATTGTTGGTAGATATATTTTTTAGCATGTAAAGTTGTTTATTTTATGTTGGAAAAATAATTATTATTATTTGTTGATAGTAATTAGTTAAGTCAAGAATTTTTCATTTGCTTACTAATTATTTTAATGTATTTCAAAACCCTCATATAAGATATGAAGTGCTATTATTTTTCATCCAAGATGTTTATTCCTTTTTGTTCGCATGTTGTCTTTTCAAAATGATAGGAAAGTTCGAACTTTTGCGGCTAAATAAAATTATTTAGATATTTTTGACTCATGCATAGTATGATTGTGAAACGATATTTCACTTTAGAAATGTTAAACTTTATTCTAATTTTCTTGCGCCCTTTGGATTGTTATGTGTGCTCTTTGTGTGTGTAAAGACTTGATTCATGTCTCTCTGCTATCCATAATGTCAAAAGAGAATCAACGATATCTTAGAAATATAAACCATAGGTCGTTACACGTTTTTCCATAAAATGTTGATTGTGATTTAGATGTATGAATTTTCATTATGTCTCCTTAATTGAGATTTAGGATTCTCTTGCTTGAAAAGTTAAGCTTTATTTTCTTTTGTTATATGGATTAGTATCTATGTTTGTTCAATTTTAGAAGTCATGAGTATTTTCCTTGTTGCCTCATCCCTTTACTTTTGCAAGCTTACGTTGTTTGTTTCTTGTATTAATTCATTGAATATGACCTTCTTCCCTTTACCTTTATTCATTCTTGCATGAACATAAATCATGAGGCATGTAAGTGGGTGTCTTTGCTTTGCATTTTATTTGTTGACTCTCATTCTTGTGCAAGTGTGCTTATCATTGTCATTCAAAAATTGATTCTTGATATTTTGTTTTGCTTTAAAATATGTCACTTTTATTCCTTGAACGTACATTAATTTCTTTATCTTTTCTTTGCATGCAAAAAATGTCTCGAGTCTAAATGGACTCCTCTCCTCTTACATTTCATAATGGGTAAATGAGGCTCACCCCTTCGAGTCAAGTTCGAAGTTTAAACCCAAGCTCCACTACATGGAGTGCGGGTGCTAGAAGATAGAAGAAGAAGGAAAATGGATCAAAACCCATTGATGAGGTCACTAAGAGACTTGAAAAGTCTCAATTTTTATTATTTTCTTCTTTTTATTTATTCATTTAGTCATTTATTTATTCATTCATTTCGACCTCCAAGCCAAAGTTGTATTTAATATAGGTGGAGCAAGACTCGAGCCAAAGGCTCGAAAAATAGTTTAGGAATGGTAAAATGGGTCGGAAGCCCAACTAGACTAGGACAGGTCTCGTTGATTTGGGCCCAATGGCCTAAATCCTTTACTTTCTCCTCCCTTACCCCTTTATGTGTTTATTTGTTTATTAGTTTTGTTTAGACTTAGTTAAAATCCCTACTGAGTCGCCTAAATTTATTTTACACAAGTCTTTTTTTTGAAAAAAAAAATCAAATCACTATTTCAACAAATTAATCTTTTTGAAGTTAATCAAAAGACGATTTTCAAACAGTCCGGATAACCGCAAGTTAGCGAACGTTTTAGATGCCTAACACCTTCCTAAAACATTAATAGGAGCCGCTTATCTAGAATCTCTAACTTAAAATGATTTTCCTGTTTAGAATCTTTTGAAGTAACTTTTATAAAGGTTTCTTAATTCCTTTTCAAAATTAAATGGCGACTCTCTTCAAAAGTCAAAATTTCCACAAAACAGAAATGGCGACTCTGCTGGGGATCTTTAACTAGGTTCTAACCAAATGATTGATTTCGTCTTTTGATTAACTGTTTATGTGTTTCGATTATGTAAAGTTTAATTATCACATCTCATGGCATATTCCTGCATCTTATAAACTGCTTTGGGGTTTCGTGGATGTCCCGGCCCCAGTTGTTCAATTTCAAAATATGCTGGAAATACGAACAGCTTATCAGCACGTGAGTCATCTGACGTTGTTCATATTTTCAAACTCAAGTTGTCCGCTTGAGAACCATGAGCCTAGGATGACCCAATACCCGAGCGGGATATTGGGCCCATTAGAATACCTGCCCTACATCTATTGACCCCGAGTCAATTATAGACATACCATATTTATGTGTTGAAGAAAATGTATGCCTGTCTAATTCAATCCATTATCCTTTGGGGGTCGGGAAAAAGTTTGATTTGCTTACTTTCGTAAGAAGAATTGAAGCAAGTTAAGCAAGAAATTGATCGATTTGGGAGGTTGCATCTAAGGCACAATTTGAGCGCCGACGGATGTCACCAATATGAGAAGTGGACAAAGCTAAGAAGGCAAAGGCAGACGAAGGAGCCTCCAGTAGCTAGTTTTTCTATTTCCCCTGCGCGGGAACTTATCCATTTTCATGTTATTTCCCTTTTTCCCCAAAGATTGTATCCCTCTTTTGTTATCATTTGTACGCATTTATGCCCGTTTCGTGTCTATATAAGTTTGGGGATAATGGTTTGACTTTAGCGAAGCATATACTTTCTTCAAAAATCGTTAGGCCTAAACCCTTGGCTCAAAAAGGGTCACCCCAATTAAGATACGCATTATTATAATATTTTGTGTGCTTGTGGTGTTTGTTTGGATCAAAGGCAAGTTTATCCGCTATGCTTCTATGTTTAAATTTGTCTAGGACTTAAACAATTCTATATGGTTATTTTCTGTCAAATATTTTGCATTACTATCACATACGGAAACGAACACATCTGCCTTTGAGTTGTTTTACTTTACAGATAATAGAAATTACTCCATGTTGATATAAGCTGGCAGAACATCCCCACTTCACCTGATCGAAAGCGCACAAAATCTCATCCCCTGACCATCATTCAAAAATGATAGGAAATGATGAGGAAAGTGCCCTGACTATTCGAGACAATGTAATAGCAGAACAGAATGAGATGATTGCGGAACTTGTAAGAAAGTTAGAAATGCTTCAAGAAGAAGTAAATCGCACTCGAGATTTGGCTAACTTGGCCATCACCGTCAATGCCACGAGACTCCACTCCAAATCCCTCCCCTTAGTACCCCTATTCTCGGGGACCAACCAACTAATGTATCATCCGGCTCCGCTCCTCCATTTGTCCAAACCACTAATCATGAAAATAATCCAGACACCTACCATCTACAAAATCCATCCGCAACCCTACAGAACCCTTCTTTGAATCCATTCTCAAATCCTCAAAACACATTCTCAAATCAACAAAACGCATTCCCGAATCCGCAAGATTTACTCCCAAATCAACAAAATACGGCAAACCTACCTTCGAATCCACCAAATTCATTTCCAAATCCATAAAATGCCTCTCATATTCCACCAAAATACTTACAAGGCCCACATAACCTTCCCAATTTCCAAAACGTTCTCCCTACTTACCAACTAAATTCCCTCCATCTGCAAAATCAAGCCTTCTTTCCAAACCCTCCTCAAGCCATCATATCCCCTGATATTTATGAACCCCTTCCTAACCCCGAGATGGGCCATTATGAGAAGAAGGAGAGGGAATGGAGGGCCCAGCATGAACGGAACTTACTAGCCATGCAAGAAGAGATCATAAGGATTAAAGAGTCTCACGGGGCCAAGGACCACGACGGTTTGGGGTATGACGATTTGTGTTTTCACCCAGGAGTAGACCTACCAGAAGGATACAAGGTCCCTAAGTTTGAGATGTTTGACGGTACCGAAAATCCAATGGCCCATCTAAGAAGGTACTGCGAGAAACTAGTAAAGATAGGAAAAAACGAGGCGTTATTAATGCGTCTATTCAGTCAAAGTTTGAATGATGAAGCCTTGGAGTGGTTCATGTCTCAGGAGCCGAAAGGGTGGACTGGTTGGAAGACATTGGCCAAGAGTTTCCTTGACTGGTTCGCATTCAACATTGAAATAGTCCCTGATCGGTATTCACTAGATTGGATTAAACAAAAGAGCGTTGAGAGTTTTCGAGATTATGCTTTTCATTGGAGGAAAGAAACTGCCAAAGTGCAGCCCCCCATGTCCAAAGAGGAAATGATATCCGTGTTCTCTCGCGCTCAAGAAGGAGAATATTATACTAGGATGGTGTCCGCTGTCAGAGCAACCTTTGCAGATTTGGTAAAAATAGGAGAATCATTAGAGGAAGGTATTCGGATAGGAAAAATTGTCAAAACCCCGACATCATCTGGAGCTGCCATGTTTTCTAAGAAGAAGAAGGAAGAGGTAGGTGGGGTTTCTGCTAATTCTGTTACAAAATTGAAACAGCGGTTCAACTCTAGAAACATTTTATCTTCCCCGCCATCACCTAACCTTCCGCACGTATTTTACGTCTACCCCCAATACCAAACTCCACTCCCAAACATCCCACCATCATACCAAGCTCCACAGCCAAATATCTTTCCTCAATACCCAGTTCCACCTCTAAATTATCAGTCTCATTTTCAAACTACTCCCCCAAATAGCCGAACAAATTTCCAAATACCTCCAAATTACCACCAAGTACCCCCTCCTACAAACCTATGCCCGTATAACCCCCAGCGTCCAAACCACGAAAAGAAACCTCCCCAAAACTTCACCTCACTAGCTGAAAGTCGCACCTAATTATTTGAAAGATTGAAGAATACTGGTCAATTTCAACCAGTACAGCCAAAGCCTTTCAATCCTAACTCTCGATTTTATCACCCTGATCCAAATTGTGCCTATCATTCTGGGGGCAGCAGGGCATAGTACCAAGGACTATCTTATCTTGAAAACACAGAATTCAAGATCTGATTGATCAAAAGGTCATCACGCTCCAGGAACCTACTCCAAATATTACCAATAATCCACCGCCCAACCTTGAGGGATATACAGTTAACATGATTGAAATAGAAGGCGAATGGGCATTTGGCAAGACCATTACCCAGGTAAACTCCGAAAAGCACAAAAGGGCGGAAGAGGTAGGAAAGATAGAAAAAGTTGTGGCTGCCTTAAGTATCAGTAAGAAAGCCCCATTTATAGTGATGACTGCACCGACTCAAGTGTACGCTCCCCCTCCAAAGAAGGAATTTATTGTGCAAACCGCCGCTACCCAGGGGATGACGCGATTAGGACGATGTTACATCCCTGAGAAATTGACCAACAAAAAAGATTCATAGAAAAGGCCAATCACTGAAGGAGAGGCTGAAGAATTTTAGAGGCATATGCAACCAAAGGATTACTCAATTGTCAAACACTTAGAGAAAATGCCAGCCTAAATCTCTGTCTTGGCACTATTATTGAGCTCGCAACACCACCGACAGGCTCTATCGAAGGTCTAGGAGAAAGCGCATGTTCCCACAAGAACGAGCATTGAGAATTTAGCTGCGATGATAGGGAACGTTGTGGGGAACCATCCCATATCATTCAGTGATGAAGAGTTGCTATTTGAAGGAGAAATGCACAACAAAGCCATACATGTCACCATCATTTATCGAGATTATGCAATTAATCAGGTATTAATAGATGATGGATCTGGTGTGAATATTTGTCCCCTCTCCATGTTGGTCCAAATGGGCTATGATCTGGGGAAAATTCATTAAAGCCATGTAAATGTGAGAGCATTCGATGGAGGGTAGAGAGATACCATAGAAGAGATTGATTTGCACATCCAAATGCGGCCTGCTGAGTTTAAGACTAAGTTTCATGTTATGGATATCCATCCTAGCTACAACCTGCTTTTGGGAAGACCATGATACACGGGGCAAAAGAAATTTCATCACCCCTTCATCAATTATTGAAGTTCATTTGGAAAGATCATGAAGTAGTCATCCAAGGAGAAGAAAGTCGAGCAGACCGTCCCAATGGTTATGTGCCGGTGATTGAAGATGTTTCAAAAGGTAGCAATTTCTATATAGTGGAAATTGTAAATGCTGCGGAAAGAGATTTGACACCCAAAATATCAATGCTTTTTGTCTACAAAATGATTGCAACTATGATGTTAAGAAATGGGTTCGAACCTGGTCGAGGCTTGAACAAGAATTTATAAGGAATTATCGAGCCTATTGTGATCCTAGAGAGAAGCTCTAAGTACGGGTTAGGGTATCAGCCTACCAGAAAAGATAGGGTTGAGGATGAGCCAGAAAAGAATCTGTTTAGGCCCTTGCCACTTCTGTTCTAGTTATTTTCCGTATGAGTGATGTCAGATGATGATGATCTTGGGGATGGGATAGAAGATTTGTTTGAAGGATGCAACGCTGTACCAGAAGATCTCCCAGAGTCCAGCGAAGTAAAGCAGATTGTGCTAGGGGAGGCTTTGCAAAATTGGACCTCCACTCCAGTCATAACCTATCGCCCGTCGTGGTAGATGAAAAGACAATTACTAATAGTTTTAAAATCGGTGATGATCCGGAGGAGGCCCCATGATCCACCTTTTATATTTCAAAACATTATTTTCGTATCTTACTGCTTTCAAAAAAGGCGGGGGCTTGTATTTGTGTAAGTCACAAGCCATGGTTTTGTAATTATTTCTCCAATTTCAATGAAAAGGCCTTCATTTATTTGGAAAACTATATTAGTTCTAAAACACTCCTAGTCATATGTTTTGTTATTTTCTTATCATCTAACTTAGTTTCTTTGTCCATTACAGTAACAGTAGCTTAAACCCTGCCAATGTTGTGTCATGTCAAGGCCTGAACGAACAAAATAAAGGGGATGATGATGGTTGGAAGGACGATGACGAGGAACGGTTAGTTGAAGATATGGAGGAATTTGAGAATTGCAAAAAACCCAATCTAGAAAAAACTAAAACAGTCAACTTGGGAGATCACGATAAAATCAAAGAGACCAGTATCAAGGTCCACCTCGCGGCGCTACAAAGGGAAGAGCCCATCCACCTATTGTGGGAGTATATCGACGTGTTTGCTTGGTCCTATGATGATATGCTAGGGTTGAGCACTAGCATTGTGTCACATAAATTGTCGATAAATTCTGAGTTTGTCCAGACAAGTAAAAAATGAGAAAATTCAAGCTAGATTTAAGTCTAAAGATCAAGGAAGAAGTGACAAAACAAATCCAGTCTAAAGTTGTCGAGGTCACAAAATATCCGACATGGTTGGCTAAAATCATCTCTGTGCCAAAGAAGGATGGCAAGATTCGAATTTGTGTTGACCATAGAGACTTGAACAGAGCCGTTCCGAAAGATAATTTTTTGTTGCCCAATATCCACATTCTCATCGATAACTGTTTGAAACATGAAATGCAGTCATTCGTTGATTATTTCGTCGGCTATCATTAGATACTGATGGATGAGGAAGATGCAGAAAAAATGGCTTTTATTACGCCCTGGGGTGTTTATCATTATAGGGTAATGCTGTTTGGTCTCAAGAACGCAGATGCGACATATATGAGGGTCATGACGATGATTTTCTATGATATGATCCATAAGGAAATTGAGGTGTACGTGGATGATATAATTATCAAATCCCGCGAGATTTCGGATCATCTAACTCATCTGGAGAAATTCTTCAACAGATTAAGAAGGTATAGTTTGAAGTTAAATCCTGCTAAGTGTGCTTTTTGTGTGCCATCAAGGAAGTTGCTGTGGTTCATAGTCAGCAGAAGGGGGATCGAGCTAGATCCATCCAAAATCAAGACAATTCAAGACTTGCCACCGCCAAGCACCAAGAAAGAAGTTATGATTTTCCTGGGTCATCGAAATTACATTACCAGATTCATCGCTCAATTAACAGTCATATGCAAGCCAATTCTCAAGATGTTGAAAAAAAATGCACTGAATGAGTAGACAGAAGAATATCAGAGAGCTTTTGATCTCATCAAGGAATACTTGTTTGCACCACCAGTTTTGGTCCCACCGAGAGAAGGAATTCCATTATTGCTTTACCTGTCAGTCTCAGAAAATGCTTTCAGATGCGTCCTCCTACAACATGATGAGATCGACAGGAAAGAGAAAGCCATTTACTACTTCAGTAAAAATTTCACACCATATGAAGCCCGTTACACTCTTATAGAAAGGACATGTTGTGCTTTGACTTGGACGGCACAAAAGTTAAGGCATTATCTGTCGTCCTACACAACTTACCTCATCTCGAGAATGGATCCATTGAAGTATATATTCCAAAAGGCCATGCCTACAGGAAAGCTAGCCAAGTGCCAAATGTTGCTGAGTGAGTTTGACATTGTGTATGTAACCCAAAAATCAATCAAGGGGAAAACCTTAGCAGATCATTTGGTTGAAAACCCAGTTGATGAGGAATAAGAGCCACTTCGGACATACTTTCCCGACGAGGAAGTTTTGTTCGTAGGAGAAGATATCACGGAAATCTACCACAGATGGAGGCTATTTTTTGATGGGGTGGTCAACTTCAAAGGTTCAGGAATTAGAACAGTTTTGGTGTCAGAAATGGGCCAGCATTATTCGGTAACTGCTAAGTTACATTTTTCATGCACCAATAACATGGCTGAATATGAAGCTTGCATCCTGGGGCTCAAATTGGCACTTGATATAAGTGTTCGTGAATTGCTATCCATCAGAGATTCAAATCTGCTGATTCACCAGGTACGGGGAGAATGGGCGGTGAAAAACTCCAAGATTACTCCTTATGTGGAGCTGGTGCAAGAATTGTGCGGAAGATTCAAGGATGTTGATTTCAGACATATCCCACGGACACAAAATGAGTTTACTGATGCTTTATCCATGATATCTTCATGATTTAGCACCCGGATCAGAGTTACATCGATCCTTTGGAAATAAGCCTGAAGGAGCAACCCGCGCATTGCATACACGTGGAAGAGGAGCCTGATGGAAGGCCTTAGTATTGTGATATTAAGAGATATTTGGAATCTAGAATATATCCTGAAGAGGCTAGTAACAACCAAAAGAAGACAATCCGGCGTTTGGCAAAGAATTACTTTCCAAGTGGAGAAATTCTTTTTAGGAGGACT
>NW_025868355.1:10320-23296 GCF_002878395.1 Capsicum annuum
ATATCTTCCATGATTCATCACCCGGATCAGAGTTACATCGATCCTTTGGAAATAAGCCTGAAGGAGCAACCCGCGCATTGCATACACGTGGAAGAGGAGCCTGATGGAAGGCCTTAGTATTGTGATATTAAGAGATATTTGGAATCTAGAATATATCCTGAAGAGGCTAGTAACAACCAAAAGAAGACAATCCGGCGTTTGGCAAAGAATTACTTTCCAAGTGGAGAAATTCTTTTTAGGAGGACTCCTGATTTGGGATTCGTAAGATGCGTCGATGCGGCGGAAGCCAATAAGTTAATAAATGAGGTACACGCTGGAGTTTGTGAGGCCCACATAAATGGGTTTGTCCTTTCCAGAAAGATCCTGAGAATTGGTTACTTCTGGATGACTATGGAAAATGATTGTAGTAAGTTTGTGCAGAGATGTCTAAAATGTCAAATACGTGGAGATCTGATTCGAATGCCTCCATACGAGCTTCACGGAATGAATTCTCCTTAGCCTTTCATAGCTTGGGGTATGGATGTCATCGGACCAATAGAGCCACTAGTATCGAATAGGCATAGATTTATTTTAGTTGCCATTGATTATTTCACTAAGTGGGTCGAAGCTACTTCGTACAGAGCCGTCACTAAGAAAGTGGTTGCAGATTTCGCCAGGAATAACTTGATTTGCCGATTCGGAGTGCCGGAATCTATTATTACTGATAATGAGACAAATCTGAACAGTCACTTGATGAAAGAAATTTGTGATCAGTTCAAGATTATGCATCGCAACTCGACAGCATACCGTCCCCAAATGAATGGAGCCGTAGAAGCTGCTAACAAGAATATTAAGAAGATCTTGAGAAAGATGGTCAAAAATGATAGATCATGGCACGAGATGTTACGTTACGTGTTTATAGGGTATCGAAAAATAATTTGAACCTCCACAGGAGCAGCTCCGTATTTACTAGTTTACGGGAATGAAGCTGTGATACCCGTTGAGGTCGAAATACCTTCCCTAAAGATTATTCAGGAAGCTGGACTGAGTAACGAAGAATGGGTCCGTGATCGCTATGAACAATTCATGTTAATTGATGAAAAGAGAATGGCCGTTGTATGCCATGGAGAGTTGTATCGACACAGGATGGTTCGTTCCTTTAACAAGAAGGTAAGAACTCGAGCATTTGAAATGGGGAAACTGGTTCTCAAACGAATATTCCCTCACCAAAAGGAGTACAAGGGCAAGTTCGCTCCAAATTGGCAAGGGCCATACATAGTTCGCAAGGTGCTATCTGGAGAAGATCTGATTTTATCTGAGATGGATGGCACAGAGTGGACCAAACAAATCAATTCTGATGCGGTAAAGAGATATTATGTTTGAATGACGTTCTAGCTTTTATGTTTTCTTAGTTTATTTGTAATCACCTTTGTAATAATGTTGTTTGATAGTGTGTAACTGCCTAGAATCCTTTCCCTTTATGTAATAACTACGTTTGACCTGAATTTCTAAGAAAGGGATACGTAGGTGGCCTATGTCGGCTTCGGTCAACCCATTAGGATAATTTATTATTTCTCTTTATGTATGAACTATGTGATGACTTGAATTCTCAACAAAAAGGATACGTAGGCGGCCTATGTCGGCTTCGGTCAACCCATTAGATTTTTCTATATATATCCCTAGCGTAGGCCTGAACTACGTTTGACCTGATTCCTACTTCAATGGAATACGTAGGCGCCCCCACAGCTCGGTCATATAACCCTAGGAAATGAATACTGGGGCAGAATTTTCGAGAAGGAATATCAAAAATTCACAAAAGATGATCGACATCCAACAAAGAGAATGAAGATCAGCAAAGACTTCAGAACCACTCAGATTGGTATTATCTCAAACAAGTTTAAACTAGGGCAGAAAATTTGAGAAAGACCTCAAAATTTCCACCAAATGCTGGAACATATTCCAAATTCCCCAGCACCAGAGGTTAAAGCTTTGGAAACCACCAACTGTAACAAAGTCTGGGCAGACTCAATTTTTGTCTATGATAGAACTACTTAAAGAAACCCTCCAACAATAATCATGAATTTTGAAAATCATCCATCAGATATAGTCAGAACCGCAAGGAAGACGTTCATTGAGCTAGTACATGACATGACTGGCAGAAATTTTCTAAAATTTTACAGAAGTTTTCAAAATTATTTTCAAAAATTTAAGACTATTTTCAAAAATCTTACGACTCACTTACTTAGTACTTTCCTAGACATCATTTGAAATAGTGTGTCAGGGTGGAAGTCTCAATATGGTGGAATGCCCAAGAGATGGCAAGGAGCAAATCAAGGATCGAAGAAGCTCAACATGGAGTAATTTTATTCAACTAATCATTTTTCTGTGGATGCAGGGATCAATACGCAAAATGAGAGTCTCTTTCAAATATCCCCGAGCAAATTAGGAGCCATAACAGATCATTAATGCCCAAGAACGGTATTTTAGGGCATCCCTAAAAATAGGCTTAATGCCCATTTATTGAGGAACTTTTGATTTGTCCATCTCATTTTTTGAGATCGTAGGCGATACACAAAAGCACTTTGTCTTCTTTACATGTATCGTATTTAGAGTTTCCTAAAAATAGTCGCTAGTAAAAGTGACTTTGTGTCTACTAATCGTCTACCTTGAGTACAGGTACATGTAGAAAGCAGGACACAGACAAATGAAGCCAGGTAAAATTATTTTATCACTGCCACAATGTTCATTGCATATCATTGCCACAAAGGCCATCACATATTATTGTCGCAAAGGCCATTACATATCTGTTGACGCGCTAGACATAACGCTAGCGTCGAGGATATCATCAGCATCCAATATATCTGTCGACACGCTAGACACAACGCTGGCGTAGATGATATCATCAGTATCCATATATCTATCGACACTCTAGACACAACGCTGGCGTCGAGGATATCATCAGCATCTAATATATCTGTCGACACGCTAGACACAACACTGGCATCGAGGATATCATCAGCATCTAATATATCTATTGACATGCTAGACACAATGCTGGCGTAGAGGATATCATCAGCATCTAATATATCTGTCGACACGCTAGACACAATGCTGGCGTCGAGAATATCATCAGCATCCAATATATCTGTCGACATGATAGACACAATGCTGGCATCGAGGGTATCATCAGCATCCGATAAATCTGTCGACACGCTAGACACAACGCTGGCGTAGAGGATATCATCAGCATCTAATATATCTATCGACACGATAGACACAACGCTGGCATCGAGGATATCATCAGCATCCGATATATCTGTCGACACGCTAGACACAATGCTGGCTTAGAGGATATCATCAACATCCAATATATCTATCGACACGCTAAACACAATGCTGGCTTAGAGGATATCATCAACATCCAATATATCTATCGACACGCTAGACATAATGCTGGCGTCGAGGATATCATCAGCATTCAATACATCTGTTGACATGTAAGACACAATGCTGGCTCGAGGATATCATCATCTTTTCATGAATCAGCATCTGAATACATTAAGAGCACATGATTTGGAGGGACGCCTTCAGGTCGCTATCTAAGGATGAATTATATATAAGATTTCATAGCAATTGACAATTTGAAGGTCATCTATAAGTCATATTATTTAAAATAGAATAGTGTGCAAGATCACCTATGAGTTGATAGCTCGTAGGTCATCCGTAAGCCATAATAACATCCTAATCGGATAGTGTGCAAGATCGCCCAAAAGTTGATAATTCAAAGGTTATCCGTAAGTCGCAACTAAATCCTTATCGGAGGATATGCAAGACTGTCAAATTGATACGTCCAAGGGTTCTCTATAAACCGTGTCATATCCAAGATCGATTATGTTCAGGATTACCCAAAGACGATCAATTTGAGGGATTATCTATAAGTCCTATTGTATCCAAGGTCAGATGATGTGTAAGAACACATGAAAGCTAGCGATTGTAGGGATATTTGTAAGTCATCTCTTATCCAATGTCGGATGATATATAGGATTACCTAAAAGCTAGAAATTCAAAGGATATCTGTAAGTCGCCTCGTACCCAACATCAAATAATGTGCAAGATCATCTGAAGATTGATAATTTACAGAAAATTTATAAATCGATCATCGGCTACAACCAGAGAGGTTATCATGCCACATACAACAAGTGATATAGGTAACCAAAAGGGCTACCCCACTTTGAAAACATATTCGCACAACATATAAGCTAATTATATAACAAAAAAAGGGGTTGTTATGTCTGTTATTGCGAGTTATTTCCTATCAAACAGGCACATGAAGAGATGACTCTGCTTTTCAAGCCACAACTCACGTAGAGATATGGTAAAAGACTACATACCTCTTTCATTAATTGTGTTTAGTACTAACACTTTTTGTTTGAAGCATTGTCGAGAGAATCCGAGAGGATGAAAATCTCAAATAAAAACCACAGGTACGGACGACATCAGGTAGCACGCAGCACAACGTGGAACTCTTTCTTAGCAGCAAAACGGGACATAGTCTAAAGTGGGACGTCAAACTCTTTGGAAGCGAGCTAAATGATGATCACCACCACCATCCAACCACACCCCTGTTAGAAGGCATGTGGGTATTTCAGTATATTCTGGTTTCAGCTTCACCTTCGGGATATTTTTAAACTCATGCCGAGGGTAACCTTCTCTTTTTTTCAAATTCGGGTGGCAACATACTTAGAGTTTTGGAAATTATGTCCAAGTAAGTTCTTGACTATGGATGTGAAGGATCCCACATTATGGTTAAGAGGTTACAAGCCTCTTTTCTACAACTCGATCAACTTGTCACTTATTTCGAGCCAAAGATGGTCTGAAATAAAAGACTATCTTTTCTACCGATTGAGTCAAACTACAAGCAGTCTGATTCCTTGAAATCATAGGGATATGTAGGCTGGGATCTATGTAGAAAACTCAACTGCATTCCAACCTCCCCCCTAATCCCTTTATTCCCCAGTTTCTCGATTTTATCACACTCTAAAACTGAGATAATTTGTAAATTTTTTAAAAATTGAGCTTTAAATCAAGCTCTATGAACTACAAGTAGCCTGAATTCTAATGTAACCTGAGATATGTATGAAACCTAATACCGAGGTCCAGCCATGACTCTATGAAACTCGTGCGAAAACCAACCTCTTTCAGATTCGAATCTATGGTGAACAAAAATTAGAAATGTCAACCTCCCTTTGCCCAGGGTTACTTACATCCACCCAACCCAAAGGGAGCGGGCAGTTGTTGACACCTAATTTTTTCCCTCCACGACTAAATTTAATCCTGAGTTTCTTCAGTTTTTAATAAACCAAAATAATTATTTCATTCAAATAAAAAAACTTAAAAAATCTATCGTACGTGATTTTGTCATTTTAAGTAGCGATTATATACTATCGTTTTCAGTTATACGAGATTATATAATTTGTTTCTTAAATATTTATTTTTAAAAATATCGGATTTAAGTAAGGCTTATCTTGAACATAAATTCAAATGATTAAAATCTTAATTTAAATATAATTTATTCTCAAAAATAATTTATTTGGATAAATATGCATTCATTTTATTAAATCAAGAAGCTCGGGATAAAAAAAAGGTATTAATTAGTATCGAATTTTAATTTAATTTAGTCAATCTATTAGATTTGACCATAATTGAAAATTGGTCATAATTGCAATGCAATTCGTCAATTATTTTTTAATTTGGTCAAAATAAATAAATATGGCTAAATTTTAAATTCCAATTGGGATTATATTTTAAATAACCCCAAAATTCTCAAAAACTCTCATAACTTTTACCAAATTCCCACCAAAAAATAAATTCAAATTGTACTATTCCCCCCAACTTTGTCCTTTTCCAATTTTGAAATTCAAAGATTGTACTACATTGTACTATTTTCCCCCACATCATCTTCCACCTCACCTTCTCTTTAATTTTTAATTCCAACCCCCCCCCCCCCCAAATGCTTTTTCTCCCACATTGGTAGATGACAAGAAATAAATCTCTATCCTTTTCAATAAATACTTTTCGCCCATATTGGTGGAGGAGAGAAAAAAAAATACCCCATTCTCTCCTATAAATACTACCACTACTTTGCTAGAGAGAGGAGGGAGAAAAGGAAGAAAAAAAAAGAAGGCTAGAAAAGAGAAAAATCCTTTTGAGCAAAATAGTTATTTTTATTTAGTAAAAATTTTTGTTTCATAGAGTTGGTCGGCTAATCAAAATTTTTGAGTTGCCGGCGACATTTTTCGGTGGTAGTTGATTCCGACGAAGCTCGTAGTCTCGTTTTGATGCCCCCCCAAAAGGTAAACACACCTTTTTTTATTTTAGTTTTCATTATTGTTTTCTTCTTCATCTTTTTTCTTCTTCATAGTTCGTAGATATAATTTTGTTTGCTGGGATTGTATGCTGTAGATGGCCTTGAAGGCCCTAAGACGTTGTGGTCTCGATATTCTAATTATTTTCATGTTTATGATATAAAAATGAGCTAGCAATAGTTGTATGTGCCTTTTTTGACTTTGTTCTTTGATTATTTTGGATAAAGTTTCAATCTTTGCTTAAAAGATGTATTTATGCTTTGTTTAAACTCATTGTTATTGGATATATTTGTTTTTAGTATGTAAATTTATTTTCTTTATGTTAAAAAGAATAGTTAATGTTGAATGTTTTGCCTTTTCGCCTTATTTTTTGATTATTTTGGATAAAGTTTAGATCTTTGCTTGAAAAACATAATCATGTCTTGTTCAAACTCATTGTTGTTAAATATGTTTATTTTTAGCATGTAAAGTTATTTTCTTTTTGTTGAAAAAAATAGTTAATATTGATTGTTTTGCGTTTTGAACTTATTTTTTGATTATTTTGGATAAAGTTTAAATCTTTTCTTGAAAAGACATACCCATGTCTTGTTTAAACTCATTGTTGGTAGATATATTTGTTTTAAGCATGTAAAGTTGTTTCCTTTATGTTGAAAAGAATAGATAATATTGATTGCTTCTCTTTTTTTTTACTTTATTCTTTTATTATTTTGGATAAAGTTTAGATCTTTACTTGAAAAACATTACCCATGTCTTTTTTAAACTTATTGTTGGTAGATATGTTTTTTAGCATGTAAAGTTGTTTATTTTATGTTGGAAAAATAATTATTATTATTTGTTGCGCCTTAATAAAAATAGTAATTAGTTAAGTCAAGAATTTGTCATTTGCTTATTAATTATTTTAATGTATTTCAAAACCCTCATATAAGATATGAAGTGCCAACTTTATTTTTCATCCAAGATGTTTATTCCTTTTTGTTCGCATGTTGTCTTTTCAAAATGATAAGAAAGTTCGAACTTTCGAGGCTAAATAAAATTATTTGGATATTTTTGACCCATGCATTGTATGATTGTGAAACGATATTTCACTTTAGAAATGCTAAACTTTATTCTAATTTTCTTGCGCCCTTTGTATTGTTATATGTGCTCTTTGTGTGTGTAAAGACTTGATTCATGTCTCTCTTTTATTCATAATATCAAAAGAGAATCAACGATATCTTAGAAATATAAATCATAGGTCATTACACGTTTTTCCATAAAATATTGATTGTGATTTAGATGTATGAATTTTCGTTAATGTCGCCTTAATTGAGATTTAGGATTCTCTTGCTTGAAAAGTTAAGCTTTATTTTCTTTTGTTATATAGATTAGTATCTATGTTTGTTCAATTTTAGAAGTCATGAGTACGTTGTTTTTTTCTTGTATTAATTCACTGAATATGACCTTCTTCATTTTACCTTTATTCATTCCTGTATGAACATAAATCATGAGGCATGTAAGTGGGTGTCTTTGCTTTGCATTTTATTTGTTGACTCTCATTCTTGTGCAAGTGTGCTTATCATTGTCATTCAAAAATTGATTCTTGATATTTTATTTTCCTTTAAAATATGTCACTTTTATGCCTTGACGTATATTAATTTCTTTATCTTTTTTTTGCATGCAAAAAATGTCTCGAGTCCAAATGGACTCCTCTTTTCTTGCATTTCATAATGGGTAAATGAGGCTCACCCCTTCGAGTCAAGTTCGAAGTTTAAACCCAAGGTCCACTACATGGCGTGCCGGTGCTAGAAGATAGACGAAGAAGGAAAATGGGTCCCATTGATGAGGTCACTAAGAGACTTGAAAAGTCTCAATTTTTATTATTGACTTCTTTTTATTTATTCATTTAGTCATTTATTTATTCATTCATTTCGACCTCAAAGCCAAAGTTGTATTTAATACAAGTGGAGCAAGACTCGAACCAAAGGCTCGAAAAATAGTTTAGGACAGGTGAAATGGGTCGGAAGCCCAACTAGACTAGGACAGGTCTCGTTGATTTGGGTCCAATGTCCTAAATCCTTTACTTTCTCCTCCCTTCCCCTTTTATATGTTTATTTGTTTATTAGTTTTGTTTAGACTTAGTTAAAATCCCTACTAAGTCGCTTAAATATATTTTACACAAGTCTTTTTTTTGAAAAAAAATCAAATCACTATTTCAACAAATTAATCTTTTCGAAGTTAATCAAAAGATGATTTTCAAACAGTTCGGATAACCGCAAGTTAGCGAACGTTTTAGGTGCCTAACACCTTCCTAAAACGTTAATAGGAACCGCTTATCTAGAATCTCTAACTTAAAACGATTTTCCTGTTTTGAATCGTTTGAAGTAACTTTTATAAAGGTTTCTTAATTCTTTTTCAAAATTAAGTGGCGACTCTCTTCAAAAGTCAAAATTTCTGCAAAACAGGGTAATTCAAGCAACATTTGTAAGGAGACGCACTTCCTTATTTAGTTAATTCAAGTGGCATTTGTAAGGAGACGCATTTCCTTGTTTGGATAATTCAAGCGGCATTGGTAAGGAGACACACTTCCTTATTTTGGTAATTCAAGAGACATTTGTTAGGAGACGCACTTCCTTGTTTGGTAATTCAAGTGGTATTTGTAAGGAGACGCACTTCCTTGTTTGGACATTTCAAGCAACATTTGTAAGGCGATGTACTTCCTTGTTTGGTTAATTCAAGTGGCATTTGTAAGGAGACGCATTTTCTTATTTTTGTAATTCAAGCAACATTTGTAAGGAGACGCAATTCCTTGTTTGGATAATTCAAGCAGCATTGGTAAGTAGACACACTTCCTTGTTTTGGTAATTCAAGAGACATTTGTTAAAAGACGCACTTCCTTGTTTGTGTAATTCAAGTGGTATTTGTAAGGGGACGCACTTCCTTGTTTGGACATTCCAAGCAACATTGGTAAGGAGACGCACTTCCTTGTTTGGTTAATTTAAGTGGCATTTGTAAGGAGACGCACTTCCTTGTTTGGTTAATTCAAGTGGCATTTGTAAGGAGACGCATTTCCTTGTTTTTGTAATTCAAGCGGCATTTGTAAGGAGATGCACTTCCTTATTTGGGTAATTCAACCGGCATTGGTAAGGAGATGCGCTTTATTTTCTTGGTAATTCAAGCGGCATTTGTAAGGAGACGCACTTCCTTGTTTGGTTAATTCAAGTGTCATTTGTAAGGAGACACATTTTCTTGTTTGTGTAATTCAACCGACATTTGTAAGGAGACTTACTTCTTTATTTGGGTAATTCAAGTGGCATTTGTAAGGAGACACACTTTCTTGTTTTGATAATTCAAGCAACATTGGAGCCTGCCAGAAGCACAGGGCGAATAAATGGAAAGATAAACAACAAGGTAAAGAAATAGTAAGTCAAATATTGAAAAATAGCAAGTCAGGAGCCCACCTGAAGAACAGGGTGAAGAAATTGAAAGTCAGGCAACAAGTTGAAGAAATTGCAAGTCAGGAGCCCGCCTGAAGAATAGGGTAATGAAACTCAAGTCAAGAGTCCAAAAGAAGCCGCATAGATAGAACTTTTGTAATTTCATTTATGTTTTAACTTGTAATTTTAATTTTTGATGTAATGACAAAGCCGCAGACCGGAACCTCGACAAAATCTCGCTCGACTCTCCAACTCGATATAGTCCCTCTTCTTTCAGTCCTTGGGATACCTGTGACTTGATTCCCTCATAACTAGGGATGAGTATGATGTCCAAAGTCAAGACTTGGTTTCCCTTCTTTCTTCTGTTTCATTCTTTTTAATAATGGTCGGAAAATTTTTTTATCTCGTTGTCTACTTCTTTTTCTGAAAACACTTCATATTTACATTCAAAGAGGGCATGCCGTAGACACCTAATTTTGTCCTTCCCAAGACCAATTTTATTCATTTTTACCTCACTTTATCGTTCACCTTTACCCATGTGATTATACCCCACAAAAATACAAAATAACAAGATTTCAACAAACCCCTAACAAACCCAATCCCTAATTATTCTTTTGATAACAAAATTAACCACTCCCCCTCTCAATTTTTGACAACACATCACCACCCCATACACTTCACACCCTTATCCCACCCCCACCTACGTGACCCCGTCCTTTCTTTTTACACATGATTTTGGCTATTTTGTAGGGGAAATAAAAAAAGGGACCACGATATTCACACACACAATTCAGTTGGGGATCTTTCCTTCTTCTTCACTAAACTCACCCTCACAATTCGGACCCTCACGCACATCACACACACAGTCCATTCATCTCTTCTTCACATTATACACACACACAATAGAAATATATTCACATACATATATACGCCATTTTTAGAGGAATCTGGTTCGCAACACACATGGAACACGCACAGACAGAGCAAGATCGAGGAAGAAACTGGGAGAGAGTAAAATAGAGTAAAGAATTGAGAGAAGGTAAGAGATATTTGGGAGCTAAAAATTAGTGAATAATCAGAGATAAATCTAGGAGAGAAAAGAGAAACGGGTAGAAATTGAGCAAAAATGAACGAAAATCCGATGTGGGTTGAGTTGGCCTATGAATTTCTCACCGGAATTCATTATTCCCATCAAATTCAGGCGCGGGCGACCAACATCTGCCTCCCACCATCGATAAATGCAAAACCAGTGGCTAAATCACTCAAAATTGGCCTAGTTTTTTTAATTGATTCCGACGAAGCTTCGTCGAAAATCGTGTAAGGGTTCGGGTCTTGCGACTTCTATTTTGGGTTATCCATTTAGGTTTGCAAAATTCTATTCGAATCAATCTTCAAGGAGGTTTTGCGATTGAGTTGGTTAATAGTCGGTTTTTGTTCATTTGTCGAGGTTCCGTTCGAGACTCCGTTTGCGGTTCTAGTCGGAAGGAGCAATTTCAATTGAAAAGCATTGAGGTCTATTTCTCATCTCATTCTCTATTCTATTTTGGAATTTTGGTTGTTTGTTGTGGGTGTGAATAATTTGTTTAGCATATTTGAATCTTTGTTGTGTGTACGTGGTTGATGTTGGATTTGATAGTCGAAGAATTGGTTAGTTAGTTTGACAATGGAATTAGGGAAGACGGAAATTGAAAGTTGATAAAAAATGAATATTGTAATAATTTTCTTCATGGTTGATGTTGAACGTGATATGTCGTCGACCGGGTAGGCAAACAGTAGGCGGGTAGACAAATTTAGAATTGTTGGATTGTTAGAATGTTTGGAATATTTGTTGAATGTTTTGTTTATCGTATTTGAAAAAAGTATTCATTTAGCCAGGGAATGCCCCGATGTTTTATGTGTTTATTTATCGGGGAATGCCCCGATGTATTATATCTTCAAAGGAGGTTTGTGATCAAGGCCCGAGGCATCGGGTGAAGCGTTGGAACGTAGTTTAGGATGAGCGTAGGTTACCGTTGGTTTACATTTTCGCATTTTTCTATTTTGGACTGTATAATTAGACTGGACACTATAATTTTGGAGTTTTTTGTTTGTTTGATTGATTGGTTGGTTGTGTGTTTTTGTGTGGTTTATACATTCATAGTGTCAAATTAGCCAATATGTTCCACCGAGCGACCGTGGTCAACACCTTCCCCTCGGTCAACAGAATTCCTTAGCTGGAATCTCTGCTCGCGGATCAGTTTTAGAGTCAAACCATTTTGAAAATAGATTTCCAAAGGTAACTTGGCACACCCGATTCATGCCAAGCGGCGACTCTGAGTTTTGAATATAAATAATCCTTTTCGAAACAAATTTTCATCTTTTGTCACTTTGATAATGAAAACTCTTTCAAACTTAAAATTCAAATCTTTTTGGAGTGAAAAGGGGGTGTGACAGCTCTGGCGACTCTGCTGGGGATTTTTCAAAATTTGGGCTTATTTTTGGAGTTGTATCGGCTTAGTTTGACATTATGGGTGTATAAACATTGTTTGTGTTATCGTTTGTTGTTTATTTTATCATTGTTGAATGCTACGTGTTTACAGTTTTTCTCTTATGTGTTACCGCTTTATATCTGACATCATATGCATAACCCAAAGTCAATTTTTTCTACAACAAGTCCCGGAGTGCACGTCATGTGCACGAACTCTAGTTGAGTCACCTTATTTTAGGAGGTGGAGCCGTTAGATGTATGGAGTAGGTGGAAAGCAAAGCAACCACTATCGATCATATGCTCCCCCGAACGGCCTTGTTAGTAAACCCCAATGTAGGTCAGCCTTTAGGTCATACTTATGTGCATCATATTGAGACCTAGAGGGGCCCACTTGGGCCTTTGTAGGAAGCTCTCCTCTAAAGCATCCCTACGTGCTAATTATTGCATTTTTTAGGGTAACAGGGTCATCTGACGGATTGATTTGGGGAAATCATGTGCTAGAATTAAAGAAAGGTGGTAGGCATGAAAAAATTTTAAAAAGGAAAAAACAGAAAAGGTGAATCAAAAAGAGTTTCGTAGTTCTTAGGTTCTTTATGGCTTTTGTTTTCCACAATTCAAAAATTCAAAAAAAAAAAGAGATTTTTTTTTACTTTTTGCACTCATTTTTCAAAAATAAAAAAAACATCAAAAAAAAATTCCTTTCGTTTCCTTTAACAAGCATTCACAATTCGAAAACTCCAAAAAGATTTTTT
>NW_025868356.1:0-1497 GCF_002878395.1 Capsicum annuum
AGACCCTCCTAAAGAATGGAATTTTACTTTATGTTCAGGACCCTCCTGAAAAATAGGATTTTACTTTATGATCAGGACCCTCCTGAAGAATGGGATTTTACTTGCTGTTCAGGACCCTCCTAAAAATGGCATTTTACTTGCTGTTCAGGACCCTCCTAAAAAACGGGATTTTACTTGCAGTTTAGGACCCTTTTGAAAAATAGGATTTTACTTTCTGTTCAGGACCCTCCTAAAAAATGGTATTATACTTGTTGTTCAAGACCCTCCTAAAAATTAGAATTTTCCTTTATGTTCAGGACCCTCCTGAAAAATGAGATTTTACTTTATGTTCAGGACACTCCCGAAAAATGAGATATTACTTTATGTTTAGGACCCTCCCGAAAAATGGGATTTTACTTTATGTTCAGGACCCTCCTGAACAATGGGATATCACTTTATGATTAGGACCCTCTTGAATAATGGGATTTTACTTTATGTTTAGAACCCTCCTGAAAAATGGGATGTTACTTTTTGTTGAGGACTCTCCTAAAAAATAGGAATTTTACCTGCTGTTTAGGACCCTCTTGAATAATGGAATTTTTACTTTCTGTTCAGGACCATCCGGAAAAATGGGATTCTATTTGCTGTTCAGGACCCTCTTGAATAATGGGATTTTACTTGATGTTTAGAACCCTCCAGAAAAATGGGATTTTACTTTTTGTTGAGGACTCTCCTAAAAAATAGGAATTTTACCTGCTGTTTAGGACCCTCTTGAATAATGGAATTTTTACTTTTCGTTCAGGACCATCCGAAAAAATGGGATTCTATTTGCTGTTCAGGACCCTCCTGAAAAATGAGATTTTACTTTATGTTCAGGACCCTCCTGAAAAATAGGAATTTACTTTCTGTTCAGAACCCTCTTGAAAAATATGATTTTACTTTATGTTCAAGACCCTCCTAAAAAATGGGATTTTACTTGTTGATTAGAATCCTCCTGAAAAATGGGATTCTACTTGCTGTTCAGGACCATCCTGAAAAATGGAATGTTACTTGTTGTTTAGGACTCTCTAGAAAAATAGGATTTTACTTTATGTTCATGACCCTCCTAAAAAATAGGATTTTACTTGCTGTTCAGAACCCTTCTGAAAAATAGGATTTTACTTTATGTTCAGGACCCTTCTGAAAAATAGGATTTTACTTTTGTTCAGGACCCTCCTGAAAATAGGATTTTACTTGTTTTTCAGGACACTCCTGAAAAATAGGAATTTACTTTCTGTTCAAGACACTCCTGAAAAATATAATTTTACTTTATGTTCAGGACCCTCCTGAAAAATATGATTTTACTTTATGTTCAGGACCCTCCTGAAAAATGAGATTTTACTTTCTGTTCAGGACCCTCCTTAAAAATGGGATTATACTTTATGATCAGGACCCTCCTGAAAAATGGGATTTTACTTGCTGTTTAGGACCATCCTGAAAAATACGATTTTACTTTATGATCAAGACCCTCCTAAAGAA
>NW_025868357.1:0-3315 GCF_002878395.1 Capsicum annuum
GAGATGACAAGGAGCAAATCACGAATCGAAGAAGGTCAACATGGAGTAATTTCATTCAACTAATCATTTTTCTGTGGATGCAGGGATCAATACACAAAATAAAAGTCTCTTTCAAAAATCCCCGAGAAAATTGGGAGCCATAACAGATCATTAATGCCCAAGAACGGTATTTTAGGGTAGCCCCAAAAATAGGTTTAATGCCCATTTATTGAGGACCTTTTGATTTTTCCATCTCATTTCTTGAGATTGTAGCCGACAAACAAAAGCACTTTGTCTTATTTACACGTATCATATTTAGAAGTTTCCTAAAAATAGTCGCTAGTAAAAGCGACTTTGTGTCTACTAATCGTCTACCTTAAGTACAGGTACATGTAGAAAGCAGGACACTGACAAATGAAGCCAGGAAAAATTATTTTATCACTGCCACAATGGCCATTGCATATCATTGCGGCAAAGGCCATCACATATCATTGCCGTAGAGGCCATTACATATCTGTTAACGCACTAGACACAACGTTTCCATTGAGGATATCATCAGCATTCAATATCTGTTGACGCACTAGACACAACACTGGCGTCGAGGATATCATCAGCACTCAATATTTGTTGATGCGCTAGACACAATGCTGGTGTCGAGGATATCATCATCATTCAATATCTGATGACATGCTAGACACAACACTGACATCGAGGATATCATCAGCATTCAATATATGTTGATGCGCTAGACACAATGCTAGCATCGAGGATATCATCAGTATTCAATATCTGTTAATGTGCTAGACACAATATTGGCGTCGAGGATATCATCATCATTTAATATCTGATGACACGCTAGACACAACGCTAGCGTAGAGGATATTATCAGCATTCAATATCTATCGATACGCTAGACACAATGCTGGCATAAAGGGTATCATCAGCATCCAATATATCTATCGACACGCTAGACACAATGCTGGTGTCGAGGATATCATCAGCATTCAATATTTGTTGATGAGCTAGACACAATGCTGGCATCGAGGATATCATTAGCATTCAATATCTGTCGACATGCTAGACACAACGCTGGCGTAGAGGGTATCATCAGCATTCAATATATCTGTAGACATGCTAGACATAACGCTGGAGTAGAGGGTATCATCAGCATCCAATATATCTATCGACACGCTAAACACAACACTGGCATCGAGGATATCATAAGTGTTCAATATATTTTGATGCGCTAGACATAATGCTGGCATTGAGGATATCATCAGCATTCAATATCTGTCGACACGCTAGACACAACACTGGCGTAGAGGGTATCATCAACATTTAATATATCTGTCGACACGCTAAACACAACGCTGGCTCGAGGATATCATCAGCATTCAATATATCTGTTGACATGCAAGACACAACGCTGGCGTCAAGGATATCATCATGTTTTCATGAATCAGCATCAGAATACATTAAGAGCATACGATTTGGAGGGACGCCTTCAGGTCGCTATCTAAGGATGAATGATATATAAGATTTCCTATCAATTGATAATTTGAAGGTCATCTATAAGTCATATTATTTAAAATAGGATAGTGTGCAAGATCACCTATAAGTTGATAGCCTGTAAGTCATCCGTAAGGCATAATACATCCTAACCAGATAGTGTGCCAGATCGCCCAAAAGTTAATAGTTCAAAGGTTATCCTTAAGTCGCAACTAAATCCTTACTGGAGAATATGTAAGATTGTCAAATTGATACGTCCAAGGGTTATCTATAAGCCGCGTCATATCCAAGATCAATTATGTGCAGGATTACTCAAAGACGATTAATTTGAGAGTTTATCTATAAGTCATATTGTATCCAAGGTCGGATGATATGCAGGAACACCTGAAAGCTAGCGATTGAAGGGATATCTATAAGCTATCTCTTATCCAAAGTTGGATGATGTGCAGGATTACCTAAAAGCAAGAAATTTAAAGGATATTTGTAAGTTGCCTCGTATCCAACATCAAATAATGTGCAACATCATCTAAAGATTGATAATTTAGGAAAAATTTATAAATTGATCATCAACTACAATCGGAGAGGTTATCATGCCACATACAACAAGTGATATAGATACAATAAAGGATGACTTCGCTTTTCAGGCCACAACTCACGTGGAGATATGGTAAAAGACTACATACCTCTTTCGTGAATTATGTTTAGTACTAACAGTTTTTGGTTGAAGCATTCTTGAGAGCATCCGAGAGGATGAAAATCTCAAATAAAAACCACAGGTGCGAATGACTTTAGGTAGGATGCAACACAACGTGGAACTCTTTCTTAGCAGCAAAATGGGGCATAGTCTAAAGAGGGACGTCAAACTCTTTGGACGCGATCTAAAGGATGATCACCACCACCATCCAACCACACCCCTGTTAGAAGGCATGTGGGTATTTCAGGATATTCTGGTTTCAGCTTCACCTTCGGGATATTTTTAAACTCATGCCGAGGGTAACCTTCTCTTTTTTTTCAAATTCGGGTGGCAACACACTTAGAGTTTTGGAAATTATGTCCAGGTAAGTTCTTGACTATGGATGTGAAGGATCACATATTCATGGTTAAGAGGTTACAAGCCTCTTTTCTACAACTCGATCAACTTGTCACTCATTCCGAGCCAAAGATGGTCTGAAATAAAAGACTATCTTTTCTACCGATTGAATCGAACTACAAGCAGTCTGATTCCCTAAAATCTTGGGGATATGTAGGCTGGAATCTATGAAGAAAACTTGACTGCATTCCAACCTCCCCCCTAATCCCTTTATTCCCTAGTTTCTCAGTTGTATCACAATCTAAAACTGAGATAACTTGTGAATTTTTTGAAAATCGTGTGTTAAATCAAGCTCTATGAATTACAAGTGGCCTGAATTCTCATGTAACCTGAGATATATAGGAAACCTAATACCGAGGTCTAGCCATGACTCTATGAAACTCGTGCGAAAACCAACCTCTTTCAGATTCGAATCTATGGTCGGACATTACATCCATCCTACCCAAAGGGAGGGGGCAGCTATTGACACCTAATTTTTGCCCTCCACAAAAAAATTTAATCCTGAGTTTCTTCCGTTTTTAATAAACCAAAATAATTATTTCATCCAAATAAAAAAAAAAACTTAAAATATTTTTGGACGTGACTTTGTCATTTTAAGTTACGATTATATACTATCGTGTTCAGTTATACAAGATTATATAATTTGTTACTTAAATATTTATTTTACAAAATATCGAATTTAACTAAGGATTATCTTGAAAATAAATTCAAATGATTAAAATCTTAATTTAAATATA
>NW_025868358.1:0-1313 GCF_002878395.1 Capsicum annuum
TGAGAAATTCTTTTGGTAAAGGCTAGGTTTAATTAAATCAATTCTCCGAAAGATGTTAAATTTAATTATTGTATTTATCTTTATTATTTAAACAAATTTGAACTTAATAAAGTTGTAACACCCCATATTCAAGTACATGTATTGGCGTATTTAAGTACGTGTATTGGTCTTATTTATATGGAATTAATTTTTTTATTTTATTTATACCGAAATTTGCCCGTCGATGGTTCCATGCGAAGGTTATTGAATAAGCTTTCCAACGATATAAAGATTTCCAAAAACAGATAGGTTTCGGATATAATCGAGAACGTTCGAAACTATAAAACGGTGGCCGGGATATTTGGGAATAGTGAATGTGCAGGAAAATTTCCTGCACACAAATTACTGAGGCCAGCCAATTTTTTGGGTCAACTTCGAACGATCATAACTCCCTTAATATAATGAACTGGGAGAGCTATGGTCGATCTACTTTAGCTTATCAAAACAGTCCACCAAAGGACAGATTTGACATTATTTAAATTTTAAAGGCACTTTGGTCATTCCCTATGATATTATGGACGGGAATATGTGTATATATACATTTATATGAGTTCAAAAAATCATTTTCATCATCAATCATTGAGAAACAACAAACCCTAGCCAAATTTGACCTTTAAATTACTTTTGATTCAACCGTAGAAATTCCAAAGTAATCCGATAACTGCGTTTGTCATCTCGAGAGCTTCAAACGGCACCTATTATTTGTGCAAACAGGATTGAATAATCAAGAGGTGAATTCTAAGGTATGAATATTGTTTTTCTTTGTTCTCTTCCATATGTATATGTGTGATAAAGGATTATATGTATTGGTTGTTATTGAAAGGTGATGAAAATAGGGTTATGGACTATTTTGCATGGTTTGGTTGTATTGAATTGTGGAAGGTGGATATGGTAATTGAGTTATGGAAGGTGGATATGGTGATATACTATTGAATTGATGATTATTTATGTCTATGGCTCAATTTGGTTTAATGGATTGGTTGGAAGGATAAATGAATCCAAACTTGATATTGGAGGATGTTGTATGAATATGCATGGCATGTGAATGTAATTGGAGTATAAGAGGGTTAAAGTGACACCCTTTATGGTGTAATTAAGGCTTACTACTTAACCACTAGTTTGGTGAATTCAAATAATTGAATTGTGATAGATGAGTGTCGGACGACTTTGATATTTTTGTGTGTAAAGGTTAGATTTAATTATATTGTTTTGATGTCTCTATCATCTTATTGTTTTGTTGCAGTTTCCAGGTGGTAGATGAATGTCAATCGGCT
>NW_025868359.1:0-2316 GCF_002878395.1 Capsicum annuum
TTGTGGGGAGAGGAGTGGCTTCCCAGTTAGTGAGCTTGATATTTGGCTCGACGAACTGCACATCTGCATGGCTAGGGCCTTCACCTATCTGAACCATATTTATTTCATAAAACATTTCCTTGAGACCTTGACATATTTCATCCACATCCTTGTTAGCATATGGGTATTGATTTTATTCCTTTTGAGCTTTTGTGAAAGATTGGCTAATGTGTGGAACCGGGCTTGTCAATTTCCAAGCCTTCTTCTTCTGCTCTTTTGCCTATTTTCTATCTGCTATGGTAGGCTTAAAGCCTAAGCCAAAGGAGTTGTGGCTACCATAAGGATCTACAGGATTTATAATTCCTTACAGCGAAACCCCTAATTCTTTTCCCGGTTCCTAACCATTTTGTAGCATTTGGCTAGCCACCATGATTAAAGTAGAAGGGAGATGAGGCCCTTGAATCGGCGTGCCTTCCACGACTTGATCATCTTTCACAATTTCAAAGGCTTGATAAATGAAAGATTCACAACCCCCTTTTGTTTCGATACAGGGTACAGAAGGATCTCGATGTATGGAAAGGTCATCCTCTCCATGTACAATGATTTCCTGATTGTTGTGTTCAAACTTAACTACTTGATGCAAAGTATAAGGTATGGCTCTGGCCATGTGGATCCATGGTCTTCCTAAAAGTAGGTTGTAGGAAGTATCCATGTCTATTACTTGAAAGGTGATCGTAAACTCAACTGGTCCAATAACCAAAGCAAGATCTACCTCACCAATTGTGTCTCGTTTTGAACCATCAAAAGCCCGAACACATACATTATTGGACCAAATCCTATCTGGGCTAATTTTTAATTTTTGCAAAGTAGAGAGAGGACAGATATCTACTCCTGAACCTCCATCGATCATTACCCCTTTTATGTAATATCTTTCGCATTTGATAGTCAGATGCAAAGCCTTGTTGTGACCAAAACCTTCTATAGGTAACTCATCATCAGTGAAAGTGATTCTATTTGCTTCAAATATTCTACGAACCATCTTTTCTATTTGACATACCGTAGTTTCCTTCGGGACGTATGCTTCATTCAACAACTTAATCAATGCCTGACAATGTTCTTTAGAATGTAGCAGCAGGGATAATAATGAGATTTGAGCCGGGGTTTTCCTCAATTGATCGATAATGGAATAGTCTTGGGTTTTTATTTTCTTCAGAAATTCCTCAGCCTCTTCGTTTGTGACAGGTTTTTTCATTGGCCCTTAACTATCTTTAAACTGTTTTGGTCTACTTAATTCTTCTGGAACATAGCATCTTCCTGATCGAGTCAAACCCCCTGTTTTGTTTGTTTCTTCTATGACCTCTTTTCCTTTGTACATCACCGTGGTTTTATTGTAGTTCCATGGGATGGTTTTCAAGCTTGTCACTGGGAGCTGTGCTGTGTGTTTTATGACAATTGGTTCTGTTATCTTTCTCATGTTGTTGAGATGTTGGTCGAACCATGCGGGACCACTCGAAACATATAGTTTTGGCCGATCTTGTGTTATTCCCTTTAGCTTTGCAGGAGCATACAATACCATCTTTTCTGAATCTCGGGGTCTTATAATGGAACTCACTCCTTTCACGATTAGTGGTTCTCTTTGCATATACTTCAGTTCTTCACCCGAGTTCTCCTTCAAGGTTCCTATTTCCATCATTGCTTGGCTTGTTGGCCTGTAGTCTCTATCATTAAAAATCATCCCCACGACGTGTGTGTTCCTGTGATTAGGAAGTGGATTGTCGGTGACATTCGGTGCTTCTTCTTTTTGTATTATGATTGCTTTACTTTCGATTAACTTTTCAATGGCTCTCTTCAGATTCCAACAATTTTTGGTACTGTGACCTTGGACGTTTGAATGGTACTTACACCTTACATTAGGATCAAACCAACTTGTATTCGGATCCACTTTGAAAGGCAAAATAGGTTCAATCCATCCTAATTTGACCAATCTCCGCAACAGGCTCGTATATGATTCTCCAATTGGGGTGAAGTTTTCCCTTGGCCTCTGTTCTTTTGTATAGTCTGCCTGAACATACGGATTACGAGGGTCTTGTAAATGCTGCCACGGACGAAAACCTTGTGGCGCAGGTGCCCACCATTGTGGACCCTGAGGAGGTCAGGCATACGCTTGAGCATTAAGAACAACAGGTTGAGGTGTATAATAATGTTGAGGAGGGCTGGGTTGTCCCTTTTGGACGTGAACATAAGGGGAGTTCTGTCCCCTTTGGGCATTGCCCAGTCCTGATGCCATCACGGATCCTTCCTCCTTCTTTTTCCAATTTCCAAAACTACCTGATCCAC
>NW_025868360.1:0-1139 GCF_002878395.1 Capsicum annuum
AGTGTAAAGACTTTAAAGGGAATTTTTTTCTTTGAATGTGGTTTTGCTTTGATACCTAGTCACATGAAAATGGTTACGTATACACACTTTGAATTAAATTTTTTCTTTTCAATGTGGTTTGGTTGGTGACTAAGTCACTTGAAAATTGTTAGGTGTAGAGACTTAAAAAAGGAATTTTTTTTCTTTTGAATGTGGTTAGGTTTTGATACTTAGTCATTTGAAAATGGGTAAGTATAGGGACTTTAAAGAGGATTTTTTGTTTTGAATGTGGTTTGGTTGGTGACTTAGTTACTTGAAAATGCTTAAGTGAAGGGTCTTAAAAGGGAATTTTTTATTTTGAATGTGGTTTGGTTTTGATACTTAGTCACTTGAAGATGGTTAAGTGTAGAGACTTTAAACGAGATTTTGTGTTTTGAAAATGATTTGGTTTTGATACTTAGTCACTTGAAAATGGTTAAATGTAGGGACTTTAATGGGCATTTTGTGTCTTGAATGTGGTTTTGTTGGTGATTTATTTACATGAAAATGGTTAAATGTAGGGACTTTAATGGGAATTTTTAGTTTTGAATGCGGTTTGGTTTTGATACATAGTCTCACAAAAATGGTTAAGTGTCGGGACTTTAAAGGGAATTTGTGTTTTGAATCTGGTTTGGTTGGTGACTTAGTCACTTAAAAATGGTTAAGTTTAGGGACATTATAGGAGATTTTTTCTTTTGAATGTCATTTTATTTTGATACTTAGTCACTTTAAAATGGCTAAGTGTAGGAACTTTAATGGGGATTTTGAGTTTTGAATGTGGTTTGGTTCTGATACTTAGTCATTTAAAAATGGTTAATTTTAGAAACTTTAAAGGTGATTTTTTCTTTTAAATGTTGTTTGGTTTTGATAGTTAGTCACTTAAAAATGGTTAGATGTAGTGACTTTAGAGGAGATTTTTGTTTTGACTGTGGTTTTATTTTTGATACTTAGTTTCTTTAAAATGGTTAAGTGTGGGGACTTTAAAGGAGATCTTTTGTTTTGAATATTGTTTTGTTTTTGATACTTAGTCACTTGAAAATAGTAAAGTATAGGGACTTTAAAGGGGATTTTTTATTTTGAATGTGGTTTGATTTGTGACTTAGTTACTTGAAAATGCTTAA
>NW_025868361.1:0-2637 GCF_002878395.1 Capsicum annuum
TTTGTTTGGTTTTGATATTTAGTGACTTGAAAATGGTTCAGTGTAAAAACTTCAAAGGGAATTTTTTTCTTTGAATGTGGTTTTGCATTGATACCTAGTCACATGAAAATGGTTAAGTATACAGAATTTGAATTAAATTTTTTCTTTTCAATGTGGTTTGGTTGGTGACTAAGTCACTTGAAAATTGTTAGGTGTAGAGACTTAAAAATGGAATTTGTTTTCTTTTGAATGTGGTTAGGTTTTGATACTTAGTCATTTGAAAATGGTTAAGTATTGGGACTTTAAAGAGGATTTTTTGTTTTGAATGTGGTTTGGTTGGTGACTTAGTTACTTGAAAATTGTTAAGTGAAGGGTCTTAAAAGGGAGTTTTTTTTATTTTTAATGTGGTTTGGTTTTGATACTTAGTCACTTGAAGATGGTTAAGTGTAGAGACTTTAAACGAGATTTTGTGTTTTGAAAATGATTTGATTTTGATACTTAGTCACTTGAAAATGGTTAAATGTAGGGACTTTAATGGGTATTTTGTGTCTTGAATGTTGTCTTGTTGGTGATTTATTTACATGAAAATGGTTAAATGTAGGGACTTTAATGGGAATCTTTAGTTTTGAATGCGGTTTGGTTTTGATACTTAGTCTCACAAAAATGGTTAAGTGTCGGGACTTTAAAGGGAATTTTGTGTTTTCAATCTGGTTTGTTGGTGACTTAGTTACTTTAAAATGGATAAGTGGAGGGACTTTAAAGGATAGTTTTTGTTTTGAATTTGGTTTTAGTTTTTATTTTGAATTTGGTTTGGTTTTGATACTTAGTCACTCGAAAATGGTTTTGTGTAACGACTTTAAAGGGGATTTTTTTGTTTTGAATGTGGTTTTGTTTTGATATCTAGTCACTTCAAAATGGTTAATTGTAGGTATTTTAAATGAAATTTTTTTTTTTGAATGTGGTTTGTTGGTGACTAAGTCACTTGAAAATTGTTAGGTGTAGAGACTTAAAATACGACTTTCTTCTTACGAATGTGGTTTGGTTTTGATACTTAGTCATTTGAAAATGGTTAAGTATAGGCACTTTAAAGGGTATCTTTTATTTGAATGTGGTTTGGTTGGTGACTTAGTCACCTGAAAATGGTTAAGTGTAGGAACTTTAAAGGGATTTTTTTGTTTTAAATGTGGTTTTGTTTTGATAATTAGTAACTTGAAAATGGTTAAGTGTAGAGACTTTAAACGAGATTTTGTGTTTTGAATATGATTTGATTTTTGATACTTAGTAACATCAAATTGGTTAAGTATAGGGACTTAAGAGGAGATTTTTTGTTTTGAGTGTGGGTGGTTGGTGACTTAGTTATTTAAAAATGGTTAAATGTAGGGACTTTAAAGAGGATTTTTGTTCTCAAAGTGGTTTTGTTTGATACTTAGTCAATTTTAAATGTTAAGTGTACGGACTTTAAACGGGATTTTCAGTTTTGAATGTGGTTTATTTATGATACTTACTCAATTGAAAATGGTTAAGTGCAATAACTTTTAATGTGATTTTTAGTTTTAAATGTGGTTTGGTTAAGATATTTAGTCACTTAAAAATAGTTAAGAGTAGAGACTTTAAAGAAATTTTTTATTTGAACTGTGGTTTTATTTTTATACTTAGTCACTTGAAAATGGTTTAGTGTAGAGACTATAAAGGTGATTTTGAGTTTTGAATGTAGTTTGGTTTTGATACTTAGTCACCTAAAAATGGTAAAGTATAGGGTATTTAAAGGACATTTTTTGTTTTGAATGTGGTTTGGATGGTGACTTACATACATGAAAATGGTTATGTGTATGGACTTTAAAGGAAATTTTTTATTTTGAATGTGGTTTGGTTTTGATACTTAGTAACACAAAAATCGTTAAGTATAGGGACTTTAAAAGAGACTTTTTTATTCTAAATGTGCTTTGGTTTTAATACCTAGTCACTTAAAAATGGTTAAGTGTAGGGACTTATAAGGGAATTTTGTGTTTTGAATGTGGTTTATTTGGTGACTTAGTTACTTGAAAATGGTTAAGTGTAGGGACATTAAAGGGGACTTTCAAATTGAATGTGGTTTGGTTTTGATATTTATTCACTTGAAAATGGTTAAGTGTAGAGACTTTAAAGAGGATTTTTTTTTTGAATGTGGTTCTGTTTTGATACATAGTCACTTGAAAATGGTTTAGTGTAGGGACTTTATAGGAGATTTTTTCTTTTGAATGTGGTTTTATTTTGATACTTAGTCACTTTAAAATGGTTAAGTGTAGGAACTTTAAAGGGGATTTTGAGTTTTGAATGTTGTTTGGTTTTGATACTTGGTCACTTAAAAATGGTTAAGTTTAGAAACTTTAAAGAGATTTTTTCTTTTAAATGTTGTTTGGTTTTGATAGTTAGTCACTTAAAAATGGTTAGGTGTAGTCACTTTAGAGGAGATTTTTGTTTTGACTGTGGTTTTATTTTTGATACTTAGTTTCTTTAAAATGGTTAAGTGTGGGGACTTTAAAGGAGATCTTTTGTTTTGAATATTGTTTTGGTTTTGATACTTAGTCACTTGAAAATAGTAAAGTATAGGGACTTTAAAGGGGATTTTTTGTTTTGAATGTGGTTTGATTTGTGACTTAGTTACTTGAAAATGCTTAA
>NW_025868362.1:0-1093 GCF_002878395.1 Capsicum annuum
AAGTTCATGTTTATATTGATCAAGATCAGAGAAGTTCTATGTTTTTGCTGATTTTATATAGATTTAAGCATTTTATCCAGTTGCTTATGAGTTATGCCAGTAGGAGGGTTAGCTTGGGGTCACTTGTGCCCCTAAGCACCGTGTGACATCTCGGGACCTAATTTTGGGGTGTTACAAACTTGGTATCAGAGCAAAGAGCTCAAGTGTCCTAGGGTGTCTATAAAGCCGTGTCTAGTAGAGTCTTGCAGAACGGTACGGAGACGTCTATACTTTTCTTCAAAAGGCTAGAAGACATTTAGAAAAGGTTTCCATTCTTTCATGTCTTAGATAGTGCTATAGAAAGGTTCTTTGAGAAACTTATGCAGATTCTTATCTTCCTCTATTCAGGGCATCCCCGCCTTATTTTCGAGGTATTAGAGACAGTTAAGCTCAACTCTTTGCAGATAGTACTTTCTTAAGCAGTTTCCATAGATAGTTATGGAATTTTCTTAATCATGCAATAAGCCTAAGTCAGTTGCGCTTCTAAATTCCTTCTCAAAATCCATAATGTAATCTATACTTCTTTATCTATGTACTTTTCTTGAGGTAACATGATCTGCAAGTTTTAATTTCTTTCCTTGGCAATGCCCTTATACTTGTAAGTGAGAAATTTTAGAAGTCTTACAAAGTGGCCTGGGAAGAGCTTACCAACGGGTTATAAGTTTCCTAAGTTCAATGTTATGCCATCTCCCTTATGATTCATTCAGTTAAGATAGAGTAAGATGTGTATTCTTAGATTATCAAATATTGTATGGTGATTTTCCACCTTTCATAACCTTGTTATCATCAGATATTGAAACTGAAAGTCTAGTAAAGCTGTGTGGGGCTCTTTTGATTCACTAGCATAATTGCTTTGTTATCCATCTCAAATTATTTTTCAAAATGCAAAATCAAAGTCTAGTGAAGCTGGGTGAGGCCTATTTTAATTCACTAGCGACTCTTTATGTATCTTGTTTCCTCGTGCTGATTGGAACTGGGTTTAGAGGTGTAGTGGCAAGAAAGGTGGTAAGTGTGATTTATTAGAAGTATGTATAGCCGAGCCTTTTGCATATGA
>NW_025868363.1:0-6711 GCF_002878395.1 Capsicum annuum
GAAGATCTTCCAGGTTTACCTCCAGAACGAGAAGTGGAGTTTGGTATTAATATGATTCCAGGTACTCAACCAATCTCAATTCCTCCGTATAGAATGGCCCCGACAGAATTACAGGAGTTGAAAGAGCAATTGAAAGACTTTCTAGAAAAGGGATTCATAAGGCCTAGTGTGTTCCCTTGGGGCGCACCAGTGTTATTTGTGCGTAAGAAGGATGGCTCATTAAGAATATGTATTGACTATAGATAACTGAACAAGGTGACTATTAAGAACAAATATCCCCTTCCGAGAATTGATGACTTATTTGATTAGTTGCAAGGTGCCAAGTGGTTTTCAAAGATTGATTTAAGGTCTAGTTACCACCAAATAAGGGTCAAAGAGAATGGCATACCCAAGACAGCTTTTTGAACATGGTAAGGTCATTACGAGTTCCTAATCATTTCCTTTGGGCTAACTAATGCACCTGAAGCTTTTATGGATTTGATGAATAGGGTGTTTAAGACATTCTTGGATGTGTTTGTGATAGTTTTTATAGATGATATTCTGGTTTATTCAAGATCAAATAAGGACCATGCCAATCACTTATGACAGGTGTTACAGATTCTTCGTGATCGTAAGCTATTTGCAAAGTTCTCTAAATATGAGTTTTGGTTAAAATCTGTGGCATTCTTAGGTCATATTATATCTGATGAAGGAATAAAGGTTGATACTCAAAAGATAGAAGCCATGAAAAACTGGCCAAGACCTATAACGCTTATAGCGATTCATAGTTTCCTTGGGTTGGCAAGTTATTATAGAAGGTTTGTTGAAGGATTTTCTTCAATTTCTGCACCTTTAATAAAGCTAACACACAAAGCATCCAAGTTCCAATGGAATGATGCATGCGAAAGAAGTTTCCAAGATCTAAAGAATAAGTTGACTTCTACACCCGTATTAGTGCTTCCAGAAGGCACAGAGGGGTATGCAGTTTATTGTGATGCTTTAAGAATTGGCTTAGGGTGTGTATTGATGCAGCATGGTAAAGTCATAGCATATGCCTCGAGATAATTGCGGCCACATGAGAAAAATTATCCAACACATGATCTGGAGCTAGCAGCAGTTATATTTGCCTTAAAGATATGGCGTCACTACCTATAAAGGATTCATGTTGACATACACACTGACTACAAGAGTTTGAAGTATATCTTTAATTAGAAGGACTTGAATTTGAGGCAGCGAACATGGCTTTAATTATTAAAAGACTATGATGTTGATATCTTATATCATCCGGGAAAAGCAAATATGGTGGCAGATGCATTAAGTCTTAAAGCTATGGAGCCATCTATAGAAAGACAAGGGATGACTAAGGATCTATACCAACTATCCAATTTGGGGGTTCGTCTTCTTAAAACTCCAAATGAAGGGTTTATTGTGCATAATGCAGCAGAATCTTTACTAATAACTGAAGTAAGAGAGAAGCAATATGCAGATCCTATTCTGTTACAGCTTAAGGAGAATGTGCAATATGGTATAACAAAGGCATTTGAGCTTACGCAAGAAGGACGGTGCCAAAACAGATTGTGTGTACCTGATGTAGGCGGTCTAAGAAAAAGGATTATGGCAAAATCATTCAAGGTATTCTATCCATCCAGGGTCAACAAAAATGTGCTATATTTGAAAGGAATGTATTGGTGGAAATACGAGTGCGATCACATAGATGGACTCTTATGGGTGTGTATTGAAGTTGTCCAAGTGTGTGTACAAGAGAAGCGTAATTAAGGGCCCAAATACACACCAAAAATGGCCCACTACAAACACTAAAGGGGCAGCCTACTCTTGAAGGGCTATTATGGACATTTCACACTATTTTTGTAATATCTATAAATAGAACCTTTTAGGGTTTCATTCATTTAATTTTTGATGAATATGAATATTGTATAACTTAGAAAGATAAAGACCTTTTTCCTTGAGACAAATCTGAAACTTGGAACTAGGTAACAACAAGAGGGTGGAATCACTTTTGTTGTTTGTTTGCTTGGAAACTTAGGTCTTGAGGTTCATGAGTCCCTCTTGGTCCAAGTAAGAACTTGATGTTGCTATTTATTTGTCTTAGGGTCCTTTCTCATTGTTAGGATTCTTAGATTTATGAATATTGTATGTCAAGTTACTACCCTTTTTGTATCTTGTTATTGCGAAATCCAAATCTGGTTGTTTTTGTTGTCATATTATTCATCACATTTTTGTTGTGTTTTGTGGCTGTTTTGGGTGTCAAATACACCTTTGTTTCTTATATTCTTGTTGTATTTGTTGAATTCGAGAGTTGGTCTCCAATAGGTCTTCGGATCTTGTGATTTGTGGACTGTTTGGAGTGTGTTTCATGTCTCTCTTATTTGTCCCGTATCAGGTGGGGTGACATGAAGAAGAACATTGCAAAATTTATAGCCGAATGTCCAAATTATCAAAGATTTAAAGTAGAGCACCAAAATCCTGGGGGTTATATGCAATGTATAGATCTTCCAATCTGGAAGTGGGACATAATCAACATGGATTTTGTCACTGGTTTGCCTCATACATTTCGAAGGTTTGATTCCATATAGGTGATAACGGAGCATTTGGACGCATGGCGCGTGAGTTGTGTTTGGCACGTGTGGTTAGGTTGGATCCCTGATAGGCTTACCAAATCTGCACACTTTCTATCGGTTAGGACCACTTACACCGTTGAAGAATATGCCAAGTTATATATTAAGGAGATAGTTCGGCTACACGGAGTTCCAATCTCTATTATATCAGATCTAGGAGCTCAATTTACAACAAATTTTTGGAAGTCTTTTAAGAGGAATCTAGGAACACAAGTGAACTTACGTACAGCTTTTCACCCTCAAATAGATGGACAAGCAGAACGTACCATTCAAACATTTAAAGATATGATTGAGCTTGTGTATTGGACTTTAAAGGTAGTTGGGATGATTATTTACCTCTCATCGAGTTCGCCTACAACAATAGCTATCATTCAAGTATCAAAATGGCACCGTATAAAGCTTTGTATGGAAAAAAGTGTAGATCACCAATTGGATGGTTTGAAACGGGTGAAACTGCCGTGTTCAGGCCAGATCTTATTCATCAAGCTATGAAAAAGGTTAAAGTGATCCAACAGTGGCTAGAAACAGCCCAAAGTCGACACAAGGCATATGCAGAAGTTAGAAGGAGGGGGCTAGAGTTTACTATAGGTGATTGGGTATTCTTGAAGGTGTCACCAATGAAGGGGATTATGAGATTTGGTAAGAAAGGAAAACTAAGTCCACATTATATATGCCCATATAAGATTACTCGGAGGTTTGGCCAAGTCGCTTATGAATTAGAGCTATCCCAACAGCTCTCAACAGTTCATCCGGTATTTCACGTCTCAATGCTTCGAAAGTGCATTGGAGATCCATCTCATATTACTCCTACTGAAGATGTACAAGTTACGGAAGATCTTACCTATGAAGAACTACCTATTGCTATCCTAGATCGATAAGTTAGGAAGTTAAGGAATAAATAAATAGCTTTTGTAAAAGTGCTTTGGAGGAACCAACAAGTAGAAGAGATCACATGGGAAGCTGAAGAAGCGATGAAATCTAAGTACCCACATTTGTTCAAATACGAAGAAAAAGTCCAAGATGCTGAATTGGAGCAATAACAAGTAAGTGTAAAATATATAGGTACTATATGGTAATAGGGATATTAAACTTAGGATTGAACTTGTTTTGGTTGGAAATTTATGCTAACATTCGAGGACGAATGTTTCTAAGGGGGGAAGGATGTAACATCCCGTATCTTGCTTGTACTTATTCTAATTATATGGAACCTGGAATGGTCATATGGTATAGGTAACATATGAGATTATTATGAAAGTATTAATCGTGTTTATAGAGGCTTCCCGTACAATTTAATTTGATGCAACCAAGTTAACGTTAATACAACTATTTAAACTTGGGATCGTAAGCTGGTATTTGAATCTAAAGTATAAAGTGACCAAGTGTGTATAAGTTATAAGCTATATTAAGGTGATTAGGAGCTGGAAATGGAAGGAAATATTGAGGTGCTTGCTTGACTTAATTAAGCAAGTAGGTGAGTCACCTACTTGAGCTATATGATCCAAGTTAATGGACTAAGTCCATGAATCAGATTTGGACCTTTATTAGAATACTTATTTGGGCCAAAATTAAGTAAAAGAAGAAGAAAAATGGGAAAAGGGCCCAATGCTCAAATCTGCCAAGGCATAAATATAATTGAGCCCAACTAAGAAATTAAGCACGTAGGTGCATCACCTACTTTGACATTTTGAGCTGCTTGAACTCCTTAAATAGGTGCATCACCTACTTGGGCCAATTTGATTAAATTTGTGGTCCAAAATCAGCTAAGTGGATGGCCAAAAAAATAGAGGCTTTATAAGAAGAAGTTGCTGGCCATTTCCCTCATTATTAAGTCATAAAAAAGGGTTACATTTCACACACTCTCTCTACTTTCTTTTAAGAAGCTAGGAGCAGCCCTATTTTCCTTTCTAGGGTTCTTGGAGAAACCCTAACTTTTGCAGCAAAAGGTAAGTGAAAACATTTTAGTTTTTGTTTAATTATCTCATAGAAGATTAGGAGAATATGTTAGAAGTTCTTATTTACAAATATATGGCAGAATATAGAACAAGCAATCTGCTCACTCTTCTTTGATATTAAAGAACTTCTCTTTTCTTCTTTGGTTTAAAGTGTGAAGGAAAGTTCAAGTTCTTGAAGAGTTCAATTAAAGGAATAAGTTGCAGAATTGAGGTAAGGTGACTGCTCCATTTTGTTCTCCTTGTATATGAATTTGAAAGAGAGTTATGGATGTGTTGTTATTGAGAACTCAAGAGATGATGAGTTCAATAGTGGGTTTCTACAATAAGAGTGATTTGGGACTATTTTGTGGACTATTTTGTATGTTCGTGTTATGGGCTGCCATGTTGATATTGGAGAAGGGTGTGATTAATTTGTAATGAAATATAGAAGAAAGGTGTGGTGGTACACCACCGAACTAATTATTGCTCTTGTTTACTACCCAATGTGTTTTGTGTGTTGTTTGGAGGGTGTAATGAAACTGAGGTAGTTTCGATGATCTTATAAGGACATATATGGTATGTGGGTGAAATTGGAGGAGAAAAGGGTTAAAATAACATCCTTGATTGACAGATTATGTGTTTACTGCCCGGTTACTGTTTTGATGAAGTTAAGTAGCCTAAATGTGTTGGTTGGTTGCTGATACTAGTTTACCATATATTCTATTGTAGATTAAGTAATATAAAAGGCGAGAAATCAAGTCGGATTAGTTTCGGAGCTATATAACCAGGTATGTAAGGCATACTCCATTTTGTACTCTTTGGCATGAAATCAAACATTTGTTCCACCAAGTAAGTTTCCAAGGTTGTACTATAACAAAGTGATACATAATTGCAACACATTACACTCCATGTATCCAATGACCTTGTTCCCATTCTCTAACGCATTAGAACACCTCAATACGTGTTTATTAGTAAATCTGCGCGTTTCACTAGAAAATTTCAAGATTTCTCCGTTTGTTCAAATAAGACCCATGTTTTATGTCAGCTCCTAAACACTTTATTTGTGTGCCAACAGCTCCCTACCTCATTGTTGTTGCATTAAGTGTCTATTTACATGTCTCTTATGAGCGTATTAATGGTTCAAGGTACCATAATGTGATGACCATCAAAGTAACAATCTCAAAGGCTAAATAAACTAAGTAATGCAAATCTGTAAAATGACGAGTGGCAGATTAGGGGCATTTGCCTAGCATGGGCCGATCTCGATACCTTTATTTGTGGGTGGCAGCTCAAGGGCATAAGCCTAGCATGGGTCGATCCCAATCTTTATATGTAGGTGGTAGCTTAGGGGCATAAGCCTAGCATGGGCCGATCCTAATTTATCTATTTACCACTGATCAGCTAGTCATTTGCATTATATGACTTACAAAGATTATGAAGTAAGAAGGTGAAATGAAGAAAGAATGTAATGTACATTGTCCCACAAGTATTTATAAAGGTGGTCTACTAGTACTACTTATACACTTGTATTAAATTTATATTGAGCTTTTGTATCAAGTGTGTTGTTACCTTCTGTCTTACATATTCAGTACTTATTTTTGTACTGAAGTCCCTCACGGGGGATCTATATTTCATGCTGCAGGCACAGGCACTTCAGCTCATACAACTCGCTATTAGGAGCGCAGGCTTTTCAAGGACTATTGGTGAGCTCCAGGTTGATTCGGGGCTTTCCGAGTCTGTTCCATATATTTTGGTATTGTACAGTAAGTCAAGAGTAGGGCGGGGGTTTGTCCCCACCCTAACTAAGTCTATGTATATTTTAGAGGCTTTGTAGACTAATGTAAAGTTATGGTAGTGTTTTGTCTTTAGTTGTGGTGGCCCCAATGGCCAAGTATTGTATATATCAGTTTGTGTTTGCATATGTAACTATTCTCATCGATAGATAATATCAGGTTTGTCAGAACTTTTACTTGTTATAGTTATATGCATGGGAAGTACAAGTCTTTGGAATTGGTTCTCTCGGTCCTTCACGGCTACGAGTACATGTCCGCCCTAATAGGGTTTGAGGCGTGATAGTTTGTATAAGTAATGACATGGCAGCTTGTGATTGGACGTCATTTTTCAAAATTTTTCAAATCTCAATTCACTTGTTTCGGCCAAACACA
>NW_025868364.1:0-1523 GCF_002878395.1 Capsicum annuum
AATTTTTACAGATGGGCCGTGATTAGTCCACCAACGAATGAACCAATTTGGAATAGGTTTCTCAAAAACTTTGGAACAGATTTTGATAAACCAAGTGTGTTTATGTTTTTAATTATTGTAGTATAATACACAGGTGAAAGCTTTAATATAATCCCAATAGGTGAAATTGGCAATAGTTTGTCCTTGCGGACCCATAGGAAGACTTCGTTGTGTCATAGAGGAAATTCCCCATTCCTCAATAGGGATGAGTTTTTTGATGACTATTTTGGAGTATCCATGTACTCCAGGGGTGGATTCACCGAGAGGGCTGTGCTCAAAAGTGGCACTGGCGGTGTTAATTAAAATTTGCTCATAATAAGTCCGTGTTTTGTAGGATTCGCCTGCCATGTAAACATTAGCGGTTAAATAATTTTTTAAGATTCTCCAAGCTTCTTCGGAGTTTTCTTGTGAGGGGATATGCCGATTTTCTAGATAAATAATGAGTTCCCTTGCTTCGAGTTTCTCATATGAAGGTTTATCTGCATCTTCAGTAATGATTGATGCAAAGGAATCTGCAGCCTTTTTCTGATCAGATAAATAGGACTTAATCTGCTGGAATAAAGGATGAGTTTCAGGAATATCATCAAGATTAATATTCGGAGTTTGCGATTGTGAGGACGATGCCTCTTGAGAGATTCGGGCATTAACCAAAGTTCGATTCCCATGTTAGAGTACAGGGAAATTAGAACTTGTTGTGCTATAAGCAGGGTTTCTGGTATTACTTCGTGGATAAGAAGGATTTGTTCGTCCTCCATGGTGCAAATATGCAGGATTTTGATTTCTACCCCGACCTCTTCCTCTGGCGATTTGCCAAGGGGGATCAGCCATACTGCAAAGAAGCATCATTATTTAGTCATTATCAATATCATACCAGTCATTATCAGTGTTTTCAGGGGTGGTATACCACCATAATTCATCATGAATTAGTTGGAACCACCATAGATCATTCAGAACAAGCTGATGAATGAGAGTTTCCAATATCAATTTCTGAATATCTTTAGGTAAAGGAATACTTTGAAGAATTGCAAAAATTGTTTTTTCAGAGAGAAAACGGGTGTAGAAAGTCATACTAAATATTCTCGTGATAAAAAATCAGGTAATGAATTCTCACTACCCTTTTTAAAATGAATTTCGTAATCAAAAGGAGCTAGCTGAGCTTGCCACCTTGCAAAGATTATTTTAGAAGCATCATGTTTAAAGTCTTTATTGAACATGAATTTAACCGATTGAGCATCTGTTCGAATGACAAATTTTTGATTGTAGAGATCATCTTGAAATTTTAAGACACATTTAACAATGGTAAGCATTTCATGAGCAACCGTAGCATATTTTTTCTGGCTTTCAGTCCATTTACCAGAATAAAATCGAATTAAACATTCAGAAGATCTATATCTTGAGGCAAATCTAACCGGAGCACCAACCGAAATAATAAAGAAATAAATCTTTCACCCGAACAAGGGGCCTGTCAGAAATCAAACAATTTT
>NW_025868365.1:0-2035 GCF_002878395.1 Capsicum annuum
AATTTTAAGCCCATAGCACGCCCGAACCCCGGGCCTACTCCCAAAACCGAGGGCTATAACACACTGATTTGGCTTAAAAATTCCCCGTTAGTGTTGCTTTGACCGTTTATCCATCGAAATGGCCACGAAATATTAAACGGACCACACTTGGACGATCCTCGACCCCCTTCCACGCTTCGATTGATTTTCGACCCACAACACGTCCGGACCCCGAGCCCACCCCCAAAATCGTGGGCTATGGCACACCAATTTTTCTCAAAAATGCCCCGTTCGTGTATTTCGGCCGTTTGTCCACCCAAATAGCCATAAAAAATTAAATGGACCACACTGGGATAATCCCCAACTTCCCAGACACTCCCCGGTCGATTTTTGGCCAACTGCATGCCCGGACCCTGAGCCCACCCCCAAAACCATAGGCTATAGCACACTAATTTGTCAACCCAAATCGTAACGAAAAATTAAACGGACCATACAGAGAAGATCCCCAACATCCCTAGCATGCCCCAATAAATTTTTGTCCCACATCACACCTTAACCCCGGGCCCAACCCTCAAACCGTGGGCTATAACACACCAATTTTATCCAAAAAAGCCCTATTCGCGCAGTTTCACCTGTTTGTCCACCTAAATTGTCACGAGAAATTAAACAGACAATACTGGGATGATTCTCAACCTCCCTGGCATGCCTCAATCGATTTTTGGCCCCCAGCACGCCCGGACCCCCGGGCCACCCCCAAAACCATTGGCTATATAGCACACCGATTTGGCCCGACAATGCCCCATTCGAGTTGTTTTGCCCGTTTGTCCATCCAGATGACCACAAAAAATTAAACGGACCACAGTGGGATGATTCCCAACCTCCCTGATATACCCCAGTAGAATTTTTGCCCACAGCGCGCGTGGACCTCGGGCCCACCCCCAAAACTGTAGGCTATAGCACACCGATTTGGCCCAAAAATGCCTTGTTTGCACTGTTTCGCCCGTTTGTACACCTATATGTCAACAAAAAATTAAACGGACCATACTGTAATGATCCCCAACCTCCCTGACATACCCCAATTGATTTTTAAACCACAACACGCCCGGAACCCGAGCCCACCCCCAAAACTGTAGTCTATAGCAAATTGATTTGGCCCCAAAATGCCCCGTTTGCACTGTTTCACTCGTTTGACCATCCAAATAGCCACGAATAATTCAATGGCCCACACTAGGAGGATCCCCAACCTCCCTGGCATGATTCGATTGGTTTTCGGCTCACAGCACGCCCAGACCCAAGGCCCGCCCACAAAACCGTGGGCTATAGCACACCTACTTGGACCAAAAATGCCCCGTTCGCACCGTTTCGCCCGTTTGTCCGCACAAATAGCCATAAAAAATTAAACGAACCATACTAGGATGATCCCCAACCTCCCTGGCATGCCCCGATCGATTTTTCGCCCACAGCACACCCGGACCATGAGCCCACCCCTAAAACTGTGGGCTACAGCACACAGATTTGGCCCGAAAAGGCCCCATTCGTGCTGTTTTGCTTGTTTGTCCACCCAAATGGCCACGATAAAATAAAATACTACACTGGGATGATCCCCAACCTTCCTGCCATGCCATGGTCGATTTTTGACCCACAGCACACCCGAACCCCTGGCCCACCCCCAATCCGTAGGCTATATCACATCGATTTGGCCCAAAAATGCCCCGTTCCTGCCGTTTTACCCATTTGTACACCCATATGGCCCCGAAAAATTAAACGTACCACACTGGGATGATGACCAACCTCTCTGGCACCTCCTGGTCTATTTTTGGCCCACTGCACGCCCGAACCCAGGGTATACCCCCGAAAACGTGGGCTATAGTACACCGACTTAGACTAAAAATGCCCCGTTCCCGTCGTTTTGCCCGTTTGTTCACCCAAATGGCCACAAAAAATTATACAAACTACAATAGGATGATCTCCAACCTTCGTGGCACTCCCCCGTCGATTTTGGCCAACAGAACATCCGGATCCCAGGCCCACCCCTAAATTCATAGGCTATAGCACA
>NW_025868366.1:0-10299 GCF_002878395.1 Capsicum annuum
ACCACCATTGAAAAACAAAAACAACACCAAAATATATCATAACCATAAAAAACCTTCCACATAGATAATTGGGCAAGGAAAAATGCGTACAACCTCATCTCTTTCCAAAATCACAAATTCATGCATACATATATATAGATAAACTCGTAAGAATGCACAATTGAGGTTGGATGCAAGTTTTAAAATTCATGCTCTTGTTATATAGAAAATTCTCAAATTTCCAACTCATAAAAGAGATTAAAATATTATAACTCAACCTTATAAGATTTAGGATGTTCTACGTACCCTTTTTGATGAATAGAAATTCAAAATAACTTGAAATCTTATCTTGGAAATATGCGCCTTGGAAAACCCCTAATTTTCTTTTTCTTGGGAGAAGAGAGGATTATGAGTGTTTAAAACTGATTAGTAATGGCTAATAACGTTTAGTGAATGATCTAGGTCATGAGGGAGGGGTTTGTGGTGGAAAGGGACTCAAATACCCTCTTGAAAACATTAAAACGGTGCAAAACAGTCCCTATTGTCGCTCCAGTTGTTTTATCCTTTTTGAATTTTTTTTGACAAGAAAATGATTTTGACCTCTTAAAACTATTTCAAAAAATTCAAGAAATTTTCTAAATAATTCTAAGAAAAATCACAGTATCGCCACTTGATTTTTATAGAAGAATATCAAGTAAACTTGAGGAAATTTCTAAGTTTCAAAAACAGAAACAAATCTTTAAAATGAGAGAAACTGAGTAAGGGTTCAATTAATGTTCTAATTAAGAAACTTTTAAGACACTTAGGAGCGTCCGTTTAAAATGGTGTACGAAAATGACTAATTTGACTAATTAAAAGTAGCTACTTTTTGCAAAGACTTAATTTTATAGAAAATATTAAAATTATTTATTTAAATATTTAAAAATATTATTTATTCAAACGAGAAATATTCTACTTGAATTAAACTAAGTTGTCATTCTTTGATTTAATAGGAAAATGAATTTTGCTTTTGTGGAAAAGAAGAAGGTTGTAAAATTGTTTTCTTATTATTAGTTAATATTATAGAAAAGTCATTTTTTGTGATGGAAAATACCTTTGGAAGAAATTTTGAGAGAGTATTAAATTAAAGGTGTTTTGCTAATTTTTGAAAAGTTAATTTTTAAAACAAATTAGTTTCTCAGATCTGAAAATTAATTACTTTAATTTAAAATAAATCATTAATTACACGAACAAAGCAAATGTTATTTTAAAATAAAATACTTAGTCTTTAAAAGCCTTGTTTTATGGAGAAAATCAAAGGAATCAATTTAATTCATTTTAGATAATATAAATTAGGTGAAGAAATTATGAATTAAGTAAGAGAAAACAAAGATAAAATAAAATGACAACACCTTAGGAAATTTATCTAGATTAATTGATTAAAACGTTAGTTAATACAAATAAACAATATAAGCTACAAAAAATGAATACAAGAATTAAAATTGGGCCCTTAATTAGCCCATCAATAAAACTGTTCAGCTTTGGACTTTGAATTATGGACTTCAGTCCATTTTTATCCATGTATATCAGTTGTATGCAACAACTTTACTTTGCTGCATTTCCTGTATATACGATGTATATGCGACTGTATCTCAGTCATATATACGCATCTTTAGTCCTCCCACGGTATAATAAGCTTACTCTTATTCATTTTTGCCAAATATTTGTGTATATCTGTTGTATACACGCGTATACAATCTTATTTGTTGTCTCTCAATTCAATTTTTGTGACTTTAACATGGAGTTTGACTCGATGGAAATGGATATAATGTCCGATGGACTCACAACAGAAGTTCATGCATAGAAAATAAGATAATAATTAGCACCGCACCAAACCCAAAAAATTTAGGCAAGTATAAAAGAATTTACGCATAGTATAACAACAGAAACATGAACATAATCCATAGACGACTAGTAAACAAGGAGGCCTTTGGATTTGATTATAGTTTCCAAAAAAAGAGGGGTATTTTCTTATTTAGATGCAATCAAACGCAAGTCCACTCTTGTTAATGTTCGGGGAAGGTTTTCACACCTATTTTCCACTCATTTTCAAGAGGTAGAATACTAACGCCGACGAGTAACTAATAGAGAGAAGATTAATTAATGAAAATTCTCAATCATATCACAATTAAATTTGAACAACAGTCAACCCCACGCAATGAACCTTTTTGAAAACTGGAATGAAAACCACTAATCTCAGCACAGGAAGATTAAGAAGAGAATACAAATTTAACATACTAAAATCAATCAAGAAATTAGAATAGAATTTACAATATTTTTCAACTTTGACGTTAAGAGGAAACATGAACAACCATAATAAAAACTAGTTTCGATTTTTTTTAAACAGTGCGCCCATACTACAAATTGATCAAACAAACTCATATAAAATCAATCAATTCCGACAACAACACGATTTAGAACTTTTCTATAACATTAAACACGTAAAGAAAATTGCAGGAAAGGATGAAGCTTTCACGAGCATGATGTACTTATGAAGCTTTCACGAGCATGACATACTGATGAAGCTTTCACGAGCATGACATACTGTTGAACAATACTTTTTTTATAAAACGCAAAACAATCCACATACCAACATACTCCCAATAATGTAACCAGACCGGTCTAACTCTTAGTTATTGCAAGATTCCATATTTATGATATTCAAGTGTGAACAAAAAATGCAAAGAAGTGAAGTGTTCACCTATTTTCGGGATTCCGAGCTAAATAGTTGTTTCTTTCGAAATTACACCAAGAGAAAGATGCAATTTGAATAGATAACTTTTTGGATTGGATGGTTATGACCTTTCCCAAGAGTTGTAAATTTTTTGAAGAGTTGTACCTTTTTCGAAGAGTTGCACCTTTATAAAGGGGTGCACCTTTTTGAACCATTGTTTTTCTTCATGAAACAACACTTTGATGGTTATAAATACCTGAATTCTTCTTCAAGCATAGACATGAACTTTTAAAGAAAAAATACTCCTTTTCTTGAAAAAACTCTAGTATGATTTACTACCGTTGAGTGGTTCGTAGTTCAACAGAATTTGAGATGTACCACTATTCTGTCGAATTAATTCATTTTATTCTGGGAGGATATATTCCATAATCTTGGGTACTTGAGGGAATAATTTCCTTAAGAACACACCGTGAATTCGGTGGACTTGAATCTTTCTGTCTCATCTCATTTTCTTAAAGTTGGTTTTACTGTTTTTTTCAATAAGTAGTTTGAACTTCATATTGACAGTTCTTCAACTGTTTGAATTTCTATTTTAAGTTCTTGAAACTTCATTTTGATAGTTCATAAGTTGGTTGGACTAGTGTTGAAGTTCTTAACATTTGATTTTGCTATTTTTCAGAAAATAGTTTGAACTTTATTTTGTTGATATTCAAAAGTTGGGATGAACTTATTGTTAAAAGTTCAAAGTTATAAATATAAACTTCATTTGATTGCTCATATGTTAATTTGAACATGTGTTGAAGTTATTGTTGAAAGATACAGATTTTATCAAACCTTAGAAAAACAATATATATTTACCCTGTGCAATAACTAATGCCACTGTTAAAGAATGAAATTTAAATATATTACTCCATCTAATGCATTACGTCTAGAACATTGAGTATTTATAATTGAAACTAGTAATAATCATTTAATTTTTGTTTGAGAATTGAGATCATTTATGCATCATTCAATAATTTTGAAAATTGTGAATGTATTTAATATTCTTATCAAGTGTAGAAGGTCAGCTAATACGAAACGGAGGAAGTAATATGAGATACGAATTTATTTTTAGTAAGGCGATTAACTAAAATGGAATGAAGGAAATAACATGATTGCTAAAAAGTTTATATCAGTTGGCTATTTTCTTTTTTATACGCATATTAAGAAATGATAAATAAATAAGAAGGTAATTTTTACCAATTCACCTTTAAAAAAAAAATTTGAAAACTTTATAAGCAAATGTGAATAGTTTCAAAAATAAGTAATTGTACAGATAATATGAAAAAATCTAATCAATGTTTTGTTGATATAGTACGATGGACAACTAATATATAACAACCATTTTAATAAGATGACCAACTAATAAAGGACAACTATTTTAGTAAGATGGCCGATTAATATGGAACAGAGAGTATTTTTTGTTCAACTATACCCTTAGTAATTAATTCTCATACTAATCCAACAAGATTCAAGTAAGCAGGATTAAAGAGATAATGTGTAAATCTATACATGCCAACTATCTTGAGACAAGGAGCGTAGTTGGAGATTTTTGTCAATATACTTTGTAGACTCTGGTGTTTTGCCATGCAGATGTTCTACCAAAGTCTTTCAGCTTTGAATGGTCTGTTGCGCAGTCCTGCTTGCAAGAAGGCCTGCAGCACATTGTGGCCTCTGGTCACCAAAAGAATATGGTTGTGATTCTTGGCATGGATGGCAGGTGATGTTGTTAGTCTAAGTACCTTTCGGATGAATCCGGGCGCAACTGAGTCGCTTTGTAGTCTTTGTTTCTTTATGACAACGTTGTCCCAACTTTTGTGACAAGTAAATCACATCTTTGGAATTGAACTACTAATGCTTTGGTGAATTGGAAATGCAGTTTCTACCAATGCCTGTTTGATGCAGCAACTGGTGGGGAGATGACCCTGTTCGAATATCAAGCTTGCTGTGTGCATGTATATATAAGATAAGAACACGTCGGCTTTAGTAACCACCTTCTAGCTGTATAGGTTACTGCTTTGTACATTGCCAGATAACAAAATCGCTATGGACGTGTCTGTCATCTTAGTGCTTGCAGTATCAACTTAGTTTTGCTTGGGAACTGAACAGGTTGCTGCTTAAAGTCCGTCAATTATATAGAGTTTTCAATTTTATACGTCTCAACTATAGTCAACCTTCAGTCTTTCTAGTCCACAATCCTGGAGAAAAGATGCAAGCACTAAAACAAATGAACAAATAGGAAAACTTTATATTTTAGCTGGTCTGCAAGGTGCTCTATACCACCTAAAGGCATCTCATGAAATTCAATGACGATGTCGCTGGAATAGTTCAACAAGAGCCCCCTGTCTCCACACAAAGGATTCGCACCTACAGACAAACGAACTGAAGGAGAGCTACTAAGGGGACTATGTCTCAGCATATTTATTTCATTAATCTGTACTCTAAATAGCACATCTACAGCAAAACGAAGGTATTGCTGGCACTAAAGTGAAACACTAGACGTTCTGCATATGAATCCCATTTTATATAGGTAGTAAATGGTATTCCTCATCTAATATGCATGTAAAGCTACTTACTTCGTTCCTCATATTAAGATTGATATGGCATCTAATTTTGAAGATAAAGAAAAGGATAAAAAATATTGAAAAAAACATTGATTTTGCTCATGACTGGTTTGGTGAGAAAGCAAAAGAGATGTTTCCACAGTTGCATTGAATCGAAATCTTTCCCGGAGGGGGGAAAAGCGGAACCTAGAATCCTATCCATAATGCAGTGATAAACAAAGAGAAAGTGTTCAATTTCTTTTTCCCGGATTGCAAATCCGATATCATGTTAAAAAAAAGAAGGATCCAACGCTGTAATCTAATGAGATTGTAGCTGCATCAATGAGAAGTTCTTTCCAGACATTTCCCGTAAGAATGTTTCACTAAATTGATAGCCTATGAGAAATCCATGCACAATAATACTGTAAGATGTGTTGTCTGAAAGGCAACCAGTAGTCACTATTTCTCTTAGCATATTTACATACACATAGTTCTGCACCAGTCAGGAACTCCAGCACCAAAAGAGACTGGAAGGAAACATAGAATTGACCATCTATTCATATACTCAAAACGCTACAATGCCCAAGCCAATCCGAGGATGAAGCCTGCTCGAAGTGCCTCACTTTGCAGCTGGAAAGGGACTCACTAGATTTCATCTTTACAGTTACAAAATAAGAACACACCACAGTACCCACAAACTCAAGGCAAACTTTCAAAAACTTTCCGCATTGTTCAAGCAACAGACATTTAATTTGCAAGAATGGCACGTTCATATGTGGAAGAGAACAAAGATAATCACAAGTATGTGAATTCATTGAGAGCCAACGGTATAATTCTTCAACTACTAGTAGTTACTACGAAAACAATAAGCATACAAACAAATCAACATCCTCCATAACACCTGTGGCAAGTACCTCCATCTATTTTCAAACAACAATAGTCTTCAAAAACTCTTCCATTAATGTACAAAAGATTGTTGCATATTTAACCCAAACATAAAACCCCTAAAATCCAATCCCTTAAGCCTTCTTTGGTGACTTTTTGGCCTTTGGTGTCGAAGCCTTCTCCTCGGAAACAGTAGATTTCTTAGACAACAGAACTGGTTCAATGTTGGGGAGAACACCTCCACTTGCAATAGTAACACCAGCCAAAAATTTTCCCAGCTCCTCATCATTCCTCACTGCCAATAGCAAATGCCTTGGAATAATCCTCGTCTTCTTGTTGTCCCTCGCCGCATTTCCAGCCAACTCCAACACCTGTGAACCCAAAAAAACAAAAACATAAGTAAAAAAATTACAGATCTGAGAAGAAAATCAAATGGGGTTTTTAGTTTATGTAATTCTAGTACCTCAGCAGCAAGGTATTCAAGAACAGCAGCGAGATAAATAGGAGCACCAGATCCAACACGCTGAGCATAACGACCCTTCTTCAAGTAACGAGCAATACGACCAACTGGAAACTGAAGACCTGCTCTTTCACTGATTTGGTAACAGCCTTCTTCTTTGAGCCACCCTTTCTTCCTCCGGCACCTTTGGATCTGGTGCTACGTCAACACAAAAGAGTGACAAAAATACGCTATAATTGAGTTCAGAGGTAATAGGATCCCCTGAATTTGGAGTGTGTCGTAGCAAATTTGGTCATAGTTTAGGGGTAGTAGATGCTTTACTCTATTTTTTGAAAAAACTTGGTTTGAATTTAGATGCAGCCTATTTAGAAGAAGAAAGAAGTATACAAAGACTATTGCTGTCTAAAAATATTCTTTGAAAAGTAACTTTTGTTCTTGTTTGAAAGAACTACAATGCTTTATTTATAACTCTTAGCTAATGATCTAGCTCTGCCTCTGCAAGGGGGTGTAATATAGACAACCTACCCTTATGCAAGCCGATTCTATGACCCCATTCCAATGACTTATAGGTCACAAAGCGACACATATGTAAGTAGCCTACCCTAACACTGCTTCCAATGCTCAAACCTGTGACCTATAGATCCCATGGAGACTTGCGTAACCGCCACCATCAACAACTGATTCCACGACACAAACCTATGACTGGCATATATGTAAGCAACCTATCCGGATGTGCAAGTACCAATATGACTTCGTAGCTCGAACTCATGAGCTATAAGTCACACGTAAACTTTATTGTCAGCCTATCCTGCTGTTCAGGTACCAATGAGTGATTTGGACGACTCGAGCTCACGCATAATTGTCCTTGATCCAAAGCCAGAGAAAAATGATTCTCCTAATGTACATAGTGTGATGGTGAAGTATACTTTATTAATTCTTACTATTGAAAAGGGCAGCCCGCTGTGCTAAAGCTCCCGCTATGCGCAGGGTTTGGGGAAAGGCCCACCACAAGGGTGTATTGTATGCAGCCTTACCTTGCATTTCTGGCAGAGGCTGTTTCTAAGGTTTGATCTCGTGACCTCCTGGTCACATGGAAACAATTTTACCGGTTAATCCAAGGCTCCCCTTCAAAAGCAGCGTCGACGAAAATCGTTTGACTGGTGAAGGGAAAGAATACCTTCAACTACTAGGGATGGTTTTCAAATAAAAAAAAAACAATAATAATCAAGAGGAGTATAGAACTAATGTATTCATTTATCTCAACTTCCCTCTTTGAGAGAGCCATAGAAAAGTACTCTTGAGCAGTTCCATAGTCATTTACATTAGCATTAGCAGTCCTCGAGTACGAAGAAAAAAGACAAAGAAGATACCGACGAGCTAGTTACACTCATATACGAATGAAAACAAAGAAGAGACTCTCCAGGTCAAAATTCCTAAATGGTATGTAGAACAAAAAGGATTAGCGCTATGTATATACTCGTAAAGCTTTACCAATCGTTGCTTATTCTGCTGCTGCCGATGGTACTATGGCCAAACTGTTAGCAATCAGTTCTTCTGAAGACGACTCCTCAAACTTGGGGACAAAGCTCATTGTGTAGTGGAACTCGATTTGTAGGCGCTGATGAAGGGGTGTCGATGCCATCAATCCTTTTTTTACATCAACTTGTAACTCCCTAATAGGGATTGCTGCCAAAAAACTCTTAATGTACACTTTACATGCCTCTTTACCTCTATAAATGATGTTCTTTTCAGGTACCCTGTCTTCCTGCATACTGTCGTTGCTGTTGGTGCTCATGACAATTTTTCTTTCATCCGCAGCCTCTTTGACATCGGTTTTCTCTTTTCTATCGCAAGATGGCTTATCATCTGATTGTTGAGACTCACTAGGTACTTGCATAATTATTGTATCTTGGTCGAATTTGAGGATATATGCCTGATTACAACCCTCAAAAAGCCTCTCCCCAAGTGTGTCAATGATATAGTACGCGTCTTTTTCAACCTTGAGGATAAAGAAGTGGACATTCCAACTCACAATGTAAACACAGGAGTCGCCATGACGAGGAGTTTCTTGAGTGGACTTAGAAATCTCGTCCCATATGTTGTCAAAAGACATGGCACCATGAAGGAAGTGGAATCCTTCCTCTTCTTCGATTCCTTCAGGATGAAAGAACCCAATGAATGATTTTTCTGAGACTACTGAGAGAGGACGGACTTTAGCCTCGAGAACTGTCTCGAGGTCAAAATGCTTATCTGGGAAACGTTCCCTATAGGTCTCGTTTTCACAAAGATCCCTCCACTGCATCGAGCCTTCACAGATAAGAGAATCAAGTTGGGACTTGATGGGCATACCTTCAGCATTGCAGTGGAACCAATCAGCTATGACAGCAACCAAGGCTGTACAAGCGCTTTTACCAGCAGCTCGTTCACTTCGTTGATCAATTGAAGCAAAGAAGATCTGAGTCTACAGCTTCATTTGTCCATCACGGCTTATTATTTCTTTCTGCTCCCAACTACCCACAGCGAAACTTTCATCTCCAAACTCAGAGACTGAAATCGGAGAAGTTTCCTCAGATTTGTGCCCCTGCATGAACTACACACATTAGTAAGAGGACTAGTTATGACATATATCTTCAATCATGAACAAAAAAACCTCAGCAGTTAGATACTTGATAAAAATGTACTCAACTTCCTCTTCCTCCAGGAAAGAAGACTACGTTTTGAACTCTGCTCTGCAGATTGATTTGTTGCAGTTGTATCCTCAGGGTACTTGTGCCTTATGTCTGATATATGATGGCTGTAGTGGACTAAATCCTCGTCACTGCTGCTGCCGCTTGTATTTGAACAAAATGATCCACCATCATGGTTTGCATAGATGAGTGCTTCATAACTGAATGACTTCTGAACACTTGTATCCTCTTTTCCTTCCTCAGATTCTCCTTCCGAATCCTCATCAAGTGAATTTGTATCCACAGGATAAACATAATCGGGATCCTCACTTCTGACTGAGTTCCTTCCATCACTGCTGCTTCCTTCCTCTGCATGATATGCCTTCTTGTGTCTCCTAAAAGATAATGATTTCAAAAATTTAAACTTTCGTAGACCTGCTTTTAAAGAACCACCCCCATTTCTATCTGTCAACAAAGCCTTTCCAGGGTTCGGAGATACTGGAGCAGACATGATAAACTTCGGAAATGTCTCTGAAGCTTCATGAGTGTTCCTCAATTCCACAAGGTAGAGCACTAGCTGTCAACAAATATATGAACATATCTTTAGGAAACAGTCGCATTAGATAATATATTCACGTAACTGCAGGAATACAAGAACGCAAGCAAAAAGCATGTGTTTTAGTTTCTCTTACACAAAGTGAAAGGCAACTCTTGAAGCTGCCAACAGAGACTTCCAAAGGAACGAAAATTTCAATGCCCTCTTGTTTATCTCCAGCTACTGAAGCAAAGTCTGCAAGATTCAATGTTGCAGCAGAAAGTATGGGTACCTTCTAATTTGGTCCTTTGCTTGTACCCTGATTCAGCATAAGTATGAATAAATACAAAGAAGGGAGTAAATGAACAATGAAAAGCTAAAACCAAAACTAAAGGATTAGAAGCACGAAATAATACACCCGTGGATTGGAAAACACACGATTATCATGAACGATAGGTTCAAAGCAGTCAAAGGAACAT
>NW_025868367.1:0-9620 GCF_002878395.1 Capsicum annuum
GAACAAAATCAGGAACTAAATTAAATAATAGATGTAGACAGAGATTTTCAAATTTTCCAACAACACCAATTTAAATTACTAAATCCTAAGACATTATACAATGCTAATTATTTTTTAGCAGATAATCAAGTCTATAGACATTATAGAGAAGAACAAATATCTGCCATAGGAGAAAACTATACAACCTTAAATTTAGTAAATCCAGAATCCTTAAAACAAATCAGGAAGAATAAGATGATATTAATGCATATGGGATTAATAGTTAAAGGAATAAAGGGATTAAATAGAAAAAATCTCGGAACCAAAGTATTAATAGTAATATACGATGATAGATGGTCAGATATTAAGAAATAGATAATAGGATTAACTGAAGTCGACATGACAAATAATGGAGGAATATTTTATATTAGCCCAGATTTCTTAATAAATTTAAAAGAGTTTGGGAAACATATTAAAATAGAAATTTAGACTAAAGGATAAGAAGATATGAATAACGGAAATAATTTATTAATGTGTGTAGGTTTCATAGGAAAAATGACTTTAAGTAGTAATACTAAATTTAAACTAAAGGTAAATAATGTAGTCGAAGTAATGGGGAATAAAGGTAAAAAATTAATAAAACCAATAAAAATAAATCCAGAAGAATACGCAGGTTTAGAATGAAATTTAGAAAAATTGAATAAACCCAAGATATTTACACCAGAATCTCATTTATTATACACTACCAGTAAAGGAGAGACGTCAGTTAGATTTATGGACTATAATTATACTAGTCAAAAGGGTGGATTAAATAATAATGAAACTAAAAGTACTATAGATACAGAACAAGAATTCATGAATGTAGAAATATTACAAAAAGGATATGAAGTAGATATAGCAATAGAAGAAGCACAAAGATTAACCGAAGAACATAGATATATGACATTTAAATATAAAGGATGTAAGAAAAATAACATGGATATAATAGAATGTAAAGAGCATTCAAAACCTGTTTAGAAAGAAACGATAATTTAGGATATAGGACTGTTCCTCAAAAAGATGAAGATACAATATTCATAGTAAGTTATAGAGAACTAGCAAAACTAGAAACGGGCAGTTCAACAAGTGCAAGTCCATTTCAACAAACTAATCCACATCCTCAACCAATAGATTATAGTACAGGTAATGTACCTAAAAGACCAGATGTTAGATTAAATCCAGATACAGAAATTAAAGAAAATATAAGACCAGCAGGAAAAAGAATGCCAATAGAAGAACCAATTAAATTATAAGAAAGTGGTAGTAAAGAAAAAATATTAAATATAGCAGCACATGATCCACATATGTGGGATACAGTAATAGACTTATGAAAATGAATAGTAGTAGCAGACTATTTAAGACACTATACAAAAATAGATATAGAGACAATGTATAAATATATGAAAACTTCTTAGGAGAATCTGCAGAAGCTACATGAGAAGCTTTTAAATCAAATTTCCCATATGAATTTCAAGTTTTATTGTCAATGGGTCCAAACCCTTATAATTTTACAAATAAAATGCATAATTTATTAACAGGAAAGGGTCCAAATAGTGGTTTAATGGTATTACAGAGAGATGCATTAATAAAATTAGAACAATTAAGTACCTCAAATTGGTTATATATTAAGAATTTTTTAAAAGACTATTTTTATTTTAGTACAATTAGTGGAAATACATTTAACGAAGAATTAGGTAAAAAATTGTTTAATAAACTACCAAGAGCTTTAGGAGGAGAAATAGAAGATAGATGGTACAAAAGAGATGGTGTAATTCAAAGTCCAAATGCTAAATAAACCATAGGACATAAAATACAACATGTAATGGATATCTTAATAGAAAAATGCATAAACATACAAATACAAAAACAGTTAAAGAAAAACAAAATGAATTTTTGTAAATCCATTATATACACAACCCAAAGCTATGATAATGACCAAAGAAAATCTAAAAGGTATAAAAAGAAATATGATCAAAGACTATATTCATGAAAGAAATATTTCTTGCGTAAATCAAGAGCTAAAAAGTCATACTTAAATAGAGATAGATATGTCGGAAAATATAGGAATGATAGAAACTATAAAAATAAACTAGAATGTTATACATGTGGAATCATAGATCATTTAGCAAATCTATGTCCCAAAAAAAATAATAGTAGAACTAGAAATTCTCAATTAATAGAAGACTTTCAGGAGACCTTATTAAATGTAGATGAATATATGTCAAACAATGAAAGTATATACTCTATAGTAAGATTTGATTTAAATGATAATGTTAAATCTGATTTTTCAGACTTAGAAGAAGATAATTTAGTAAATGAAATAGGACGAGAAATAAATGATTTAAATTTAAATGATTTATTAATTAATAACCTAATGAATATTACACAAGAATGTATACATGATTTTCAAAAATACAAGGGAATAGACAGTAACCAATGTAGAATATGTAACTGGTACCTTAGTAAAGAAAATAGAGCTAATGTAAAAAATGCTATATGGAAGCATGTGTAAATTGCATAGAAAACAAGTTAACAATAAAAATAGGACCAGAAGCAAATGGTGAACAAAGACAAGTAACAAATCAAATTATCAACCTAATAGTAGCAACTCTAGAGTTAGAGTAAATGATTTAGAACAAAGAATAATTACATTATAAAAAGAAAAAACCATAATAAATGAAGAAATAGATACACAAAAGCAGTGCATTTGGAAAAATTGGAAACAAAACTTATGAATGTAGAAGAAAATAGTAGTTTAATATGCAATGAAGATAAACACTTCTCTATAATAAAGGTATTAGTAAAAATCAGAATCCCAGACATAGAAATAGAAACTTTAGCTTTAGTTGACCCAGGATGTACAAGTTGCTTAATTAATAAAAGAATAGTACCACAACACATAATAAAAATCTTTAAAAAATCAATAACTGCCATGCAAACGGATGGATCACATAATGTTTATAACTATTACATAGAAAAAGCACGAATAACTTTTTTAAATACATGTAATGAATTTTACAAACCTACTTATTATGTTCATAAAATACTAGCTAGAGATTTAAATATAAACACAAATTTTGTAATCGAATTACATTTCTGTATACAAAATAGAGGAGGATGTCTTTTAGCAAGAGACAGTATAATATTATTCAGAAGCACCACCTATACTCTAGTAAAAACCTCAAATTATCCAACAGTAGCAAGAAAGCTTAAAATGCACAAAAAGGATCAAAGATCAGAGCCATGTTGTGAAAATTGTACAAATAGTGACAAATGTCAAGATAATAGTTTATACAAAGAAGAATTAGAAAAAAAAGATAATTTAAAGGGATTTAAAGATTATACTTTAATTAATACAGAAGAATACCTAGAAGATATAGAAAAAGATTATACTTTGATTAATATTGAAACCCAATTTTATAATTTCCAAAGAGAAATAAATAAAATAGGAATAATAAATAGTCCAAAAGATTTAGATAATATAGTAGTAATCCTAGACGAAATGGAAATAATTTTAGAAAAACCCTTGGTACACTGGGACGCTAATTAAATAATGTGTAAATTAGACATTATTAACCCAGAATATACAATAAAAACAGCAGCCATAGAAGCAAACAATGAATACACTGAAGAATTTGATAAACAAATAAAAGAATTATTAAATTTAGAATTTATAAGAAGATCGACTTCTAGACATAGATCAGCAGCTTTTATGGTAAGGAACCATAGTAAATAAGTAAGAGGAAAGGATCGTATGGTAATAAATTACAAAAGACTAAATGACAATACTAGAACAGATGCATACAAATTACTTGGTAAAAGTGAATTGATTAATAGAATACGAAGAAGAAAGATATTTAGTAAATTTGAATGTAAATCAGGTTACTGGCAAGTAAAAATGTACCCAGATAGCATAGAATGAACAGCATTCACTTGTCCAGGAGGACATTTTGAATGGTTAGTTATGCCTTTTGGCCTAAAGACCGCTCCACCCATTTTCCAGAGAAAAATGGATGACATTTTCGGAGAATATAAAATTTTTAAATTAGTTTATGTAGACGATATTTTAGTATTTAGTCAGAATATGCAAGAACACCTAGGTCACCTACAGCCAGTATTTAGATTATTTGTTAAACATGGAATAATAATTAGCAAAAAGAAAATGGAGTTATGTAAAACTTATATTAATTTTTTGAGAGTAACTTTAGGAGAAGGAAAAATAAAACTCCAACCACACATAGCGAAAAAGGTGTTAGATATGCCAGACAAATTAGATAATACAAAAGATCTACAAAATTTTTTAGGATTAGTAAATTATGCTAGAAATTTTATTCAAGACTTAGGAAAAATAGCAGGACCTTTATATGCTAAAACAGGCAGTAAAGGGAAAAAACATTTTAACATAGAAGATATTAAATTAGTACAACAAATTAAAGAAAAAGTTAAAAATATTTCAGACTTAAAAATTCCTTTAGAATCAGATTATTTAATTATTCAGATTGATGGAAGTAAACTAGGATGGGGAGCAATCCTAAAAGCAAGACCAAACAAATATAGTAATAAAAATGAAGAACAAATTTGCGCATACCAAAGCGGTCTATATAAAGAACAAGGAAATAAAAGTAGTATAGATCTAGAAGTATTAACAATAATTTTTGACTTAAATAGCTTTACATTATATATTTTAAATAAATAAGAAGTTTTAGTAAGAACAGACTGCGAAGCAATAGTTAAATTCCATAAAAAAATAAATGATAAGCTAGCAGTAAAAAAAGATGGCTTAATTTTATGGATACAATATCAGTCTATAAAAATATTATATTTGAATATGTAAAAGGAAAAGACAATCAATTAGCAGATCAGTTGAGTAGATTACAAATTAAAACTAAACAAATAAACTAATGTTTGTTTCAGCATGAGACCAACTAGTCAATCCCCGGCAGACAAAGGCAAAGGAGTGGCCTCTTTTTCTCAAGACTCATACTATCAGACAATGTTAGGTAATATTAATTTTAGATCACAAGACTTTTTAGAATTAATGGAAAGAATTTATTTTGGATAATATAACTTAATTTCTTATCCGCCTAGTAATTTATCTTTTAGGATTAAACCAGACTATGTTTTGTACAAACCCCAAAAATATTTAGTAGACAATCTTTGGATAGCTCATAATAAAGGAGACCACAAACATTTCTTAGCTTCAATAAATGCTCTATGCCAATAAATATCAGACAAAAGTAGGACCAGATTTAAATATTATATAGTCATACATGGTAAAACAAATGGAGTTTTCCAAACTTGGATAGAAGTAGTTGATTCTATAAATGGGGTTAGAAACCCACTTTTTAAAGGATTTAATGATTTATCCGAAGCAACTGATTATGCAAGAGGATATCTTAGGCCTAACTATTACATATCACCAACACTTAAACAAAGCCCAAACCAAATACCCCAATACAATATTCAAAAAGACACTGGTAAATTAATTTTTTGTGACCACTGCTCTTCACTGACCGAAACTTTTAAGAGACTCAATGCTCAGAAAGAAGCTCTTTTCATTGAAAATGCCAGACTCATGGAGCAAGTGAAAACATTGAAAGACAAAATTAATATTTCCCAAAGTACTCAGACTCAAAGTTCTCCGTCTCCATAAAAAATGGATGAGAAGGGTGTGCATTCTCCTGTGAATGCTCAGAAATCCACTGTATCGGATAGAGATACAGCTAGTCCGATTCAAACGGCAGCCGGTAAAGACAAGTCAAATCCCTTAATGGCTGTCACTTTGCCAAAAAGTGAAGATGAGGGTTGTCCTTCTTCAAAACAAAATTAGCTAAATCTTATAGTAGTACTTCAAGAAAGACTTTAATTTCGAAAAGAAAAAATGAAAAGATTGAGACTATAATAAAATAGACATTAGAAAGATTTTTTAATTGCCAAGGATAAGATAAACATATCGATAGCAAAGATAACCCCAGTACCAGTTCAGACCGACTAGTCCCAAACATGGATAATGCAGACAATACTATTCCAAGATCAGAAGAAGAAGACGATGAATTCAATAGTAGGTTTGCATATCTCTAAGATGCACAGGACCCTAATGAGGATAACGACTCAGGCAAGAGTTTTGATTCTATCACCTTGCAACACTTGGATACATAGTCAGACAAAGACAATAAGACAACAACATGGAAGAATAAGCTCCAAGTATTGTAAAGATAAAGATAAGAAAGATATATATAAAGTGTGCCATGTGGGTATGCCCATATTATGTCTTTTGATGTGTCAGAGTGCTTCCTTTATAACTACTTTCCAAAAGAAAGAAAAACTGTTGAAGCACGTGTCTAATAAAAAGAATAATAATGCATGTGACGATGGGGCCCAATGAGTACCCTACTTGCATTATTAAGATTCCTTATCTGTTATTGTCGGCCTTTTGTTATAAGGCCATGCAGTGTGTTGTAGTCCATTACTTTTCTTTACTTAGGCTTATATAAGGCTCTAGTCTTGGTAGTAGAAAGATAGAATTGAAGAATTTAGAAAAACCTAAGGAAGAAAAACTTTCTCTCCATCCTCCTTTATGTTAAAAACCATTCCACCAAAATCAATCTTTCCTCGATATGTAACCATGCTTGTATAATATTAAGTGTGTTTTAATAAAGACTCCAAGTTTCTGTTGAAAAGTCCTTAGGGGTTCCCAAAAGGGAAACCTGTCTCTCAGTTACTTCATGTAAGTTCTTATTTATGCTTTATTTTCGCCACAAAAAATAAGTTTATATTTTAAATATGCTTTGTTTATATGCATCGTGTAAATTAAACATTGTTATTATTACCCTTAGTATATGGTTAACCTCTTAACTCTTAATAACAACGATAGATTAACCTGTAAATTCCTAGGAGTCCTGGCCATAGTAGTCTGCCGAAATCAAAAGATCAAAGGACGAAGTTTAGTTGCCAGATAAATAATCTGGGGTGTGGTTAAAGAAGAAGTTGTTAAGAATTAGGTTAAGAGAGGGAGATGTACGGGGTAAGATAAAATAAAAAAAAGGGGGGAGGGGGGAGGGGGAACATAGGCTCAAAGAACTAAGAACATGATAAAACTATCAGAGAGAGGGAGTACTGAGTAGGATTTACAACATATTTATTTAAAACCAACCTGTTTATCTACTACTTTTTATTGAAACATATATTATTGAAACATATCTTATTATATTTGGTATCAGAGCAAGAAGTTTTTGGGAACTATAGTTAATAACAACTTTTTATTGAAACTTTTTGACAAAATATAATACAATATATACGTCTTATTATATTGGTATCAGAGCAAGAAGTTTTTGGGAACGATAGTTAATGAGAAGACCATTACAAAATATTCGCATACATAAAGAAACTAAAGATAAGCTACAAAACTTATATTTAGAATATACTAGGTTAAATCATACCAACAAAGATATTAATAGACATGACTATTTAATTACTATAATTGGACAACTAGAACATAAATTAATTACTCTACTTAAATTTAGACAAGTTTATGAAAAACATCCTTCTTTTTCAAGATATAAGATCTAGATATTGGTATTTATATAGGGAACATAGCGCAAAAAATAATATTATTAAAAGACTAAAGAAATTAGAAGAGTGTAGAGAACGATTAACAAAAGTAAATAGATTATATAAATTATACAATAGTTCTAGAGTAGTAAACCCAGAATTAGTAAGTGCCCTGAATTGGGAGCTAAGTGTTTGCGAAAGAGACATAGAAAGTAGTAATACTAGAATATGTTGGATTAAAGAACGTATTAAGAGAAAAGCACGTCAATTAGGATAGTTGAATGCAAAATTTACCTGTATTTTAAAGAATAAGACAATTAAATAATTGGATAGAAGAAGAATCTTATCAATTAAGAAAAACCTAATCAAGATTAATAGAAATTATAAAACATATACAAGATAAACTAGATAAAAATCAAGATACTTTAGATAAGATAAAATTAGCAAATTTTGAAGAACAATTAAAGGAAATTAAAGACGAGTTAGAGTATAATTACATAAGATTAGAAAATTCCTATTATAGGACATACTATTATCAAAGACAAACAAATAAGGTTCCTCTAGGTTAATATATGCCTCTAGAATACATTAGACGAATCCGACTACGACAAAGTTGGTTATACGACGAAATTAATTATAGAAATCAACTTAGAGAAATAATAAAACAACTAAGAGAAAGGTTAATTTGGATAGGAAACATCTTAGTAGAAGTAGATATAGAAATTAGTTTTACCATAAGAAGTAGTTTATCTATCACAAACGAACATTTAAAAGAATCACTTATAGGAGAACAGGGAAAAATAATCGGACAAATTGATAATATAGAATAGAATTAGATATTAAATACTGTACTAATAGAATAATTTATTACAAGAAAATTTGTAAATTTACAAGTACTCTAGGGCAACATAACAAAATAGCTTCTTTAAAACACCTTGAATACCTAGATCTCCAATTTCAACTAGAAAAGAAATACAAAGTATTAAAAGATAATATTATTATAAAGTGTAACTTTAGTCAAGGAGAGCACATATTACATTCTGAAGACAGACATCATAATACTATAATAGATTTAATAATAAACCTTAGTTATAAAATTCAAGAAAAGTATAAAATTATAATTAGACTATTAGAAGAAATAGAAGTTACTCAACATAAACAGAAAAAGACATTAGAAAAACTAGAACAAAATTTTGACTACTTAAAATCACAAGAATCAGAAATAGATACAAAACTTCAATACTTAAATACTAAATTTAATTTAGAAAAAATACCTACAAAAGTAGAAATAGAAAATTTAATAAAGACTATAACAGAAAAACCTAAAGACCTAGAGATTAAAACCACTCAATTAGTAACAAAGATTGTAGAACAAATAAAATTCACAAATAAAGAGATAAGTGAGCTAAAAATAATAATACAAAGATTAGAAGAAATCTCACTTTCATGAGTGAAGAAGATATAAATTACAATAGGGCATTAGAAAAATCGAAAAGCTATCACGACAAACCAGAAGGACTTTCTAGGTATCTTCCTTCAAGTCAGGCATGCAAAACCATATTAAAACAAAATAATACTATAATAGTGTCATTGTTAGAATTGCATAAAAAGATAGATAATATAATTAAGGGTAAAGAATTTCAAGAGCCTAAAAATACTGAAATAGACAAATTAATTGCTCAACTAAAGAAGACTGAACTAACTCCTAGACAAGAAAGACAAAATATAATAAGAAAATAAAAAAATGGACTTTCTTTTAGCTAGACCAAGAAGAACCATCGAAGAAGAAAGGCAAAGAGTAAGTTTTTCCGACAATAGAATTGAAAATAATCTTATTTCCAGAATATTGTCTAGAAGACACTCAAACATAGAACAAAATCAGGAACTAAAGGAAATAATAGACGTAGACAGAAATTTACAAATGTCCAACAACACCAATTAAAATTAATAAATCCTAAGACATCATACAATGCTAATTATTTTTTAGCAGATAATCAAGTCTACAGACATTATAGAGAAGAACAAATATCTGCCATAGGAGAAAACTATAC
>NW_025868368.1:0-1630 GCF_002878395.1 Capsicum annuum
ACCGTTTTAAAGTTTCGAACGAGCTCGCTTATATCCGAAACTTATCCGTTTTTGGAAATCTTTATATCGTTGGAAAGATTATTTAATAACCTTCGCATGGAACCATCGACGGGAAAATTCCGGTATAAATAAAGTCGATTCCTATACACCTATAATCAAACTATACACTTGAAACCATCTCAAAATAATCAATACTCATACTTAAACTCATATATACCTAACTTAGGATCAATACATATACTCCAACACATATAACAATGACTAATGCACGTAATTAAGTACGGGGTGTTACACTCACCCCAATCTATTTTTGTCCCACATCACGTACGGACCCTTGGCCCACCCCAAAAACCGTAGGCTATAGCACACCAATTTTGCCCGAAAATGCATCGTTTGCATCGTTTCTTATGTTTGTCCACCCATATTGGGACGATCCCCAACCTCCCTAGCATGCCTCAATTGATTTTTAGCCCACTGCACGCCTAGACCCTATGCCCACACCCAAAACCGTTGGCTATAGCACACCGATTTGGCTTGAAAATGCCCTGTTCGCACTGTTTCGCCCGTTTGTCCACTAAAATTGCCATGAAAATTTAAACGGACCACACCAAGATGATCCACAACCTCCCTGGCATGCTCCGGTCAATTTTTGACCTGCACCACACTAGGAACCAAGGCCCACCCCCAAAACCGTGGGCTATAGCACACCAATTTGGCCCGAAAATGCACAGTTTGCGCTATTTCGCCCGTTTGTCCACCCAAATGACCATAAAAGTTTAAATGGACTACACTGGTACGATCCCCAACTTACCTGGCAATCCTCTGTCATTTTTTGACCCACAGCATGCCCGGACCCCAGGCCCACCCCCAAAACTGTGGGCTATAGCACACTAATTTGGCCTAAAAATGCCCCATTCGCACCGTTTTGCCCATTTGTCCACCCAAATGGCCACAAAAACTTAAATGGACCATACTGGGACAATCCCCAACCTCTCTGGCATGCCTCAGTCATTTTTCAGCCCACTGCACGCTCGGACCCCTGGCCCACCCCCAAAACCGTGGGCTATAGCACACCGATTTGGTCCGAAAATGCCCAGTTTGCGCTGTTTCACCCGTTTGTCCACCAAATGGCTACGAAAATTGAAATGAACCAAACTGGGATGATCCCCAACCTCCTTGGGATACCTTAATGATTTTGTCCCACAGCACGCCCGAAGCCCCAGCCCACCCCAGAAACCGTGGGCTATACCACGCCGATATAACCCAAAAATGCCCAGTTCATCATGTTTCACTCGTTTGTCCATCCAAATGGCCACAAAAATTTAAATGGACCACACTGGAATGATCACCAACCTCCATGGCAAGTTTCAACCAATTTTCAGCCCACAGCATGCTCGGACCACGGGCCTACCCCCAAAACCGTGCGCTATAGCACACCGATTAGGCCTAAAAATGCCCCGTTCGCACCGTTTCTCCCGTTTGTCCATCCAAATTGCAAAGAAAATTTAAACGGACCACATTGGGATGATCCCTAACATCCTTGGTATGCCCTGGTCGAATTTTAGTCCACAGAATGCCCAGAACCTGGGCCCACCCTCGAAACCATGGGCTATAGAACATCGATTTGGCT
>NW_025868369.1:0-1285 GCF_002878395.1 Capsicum annuum
TAAAAACATTTATTTAATTTTTATAAATTAGTAAAAATTATCTATTCGAAATGCTAATATTCCTAAATAATATTAAATTAAGATAATTAATTCATTTACTAATAAATAATGAAATATATAGAGAGATATATATATATAGAAATATATATCTCACAACTTATTACAAATCTCTAAAAGACCTAAAACAAAACAAAATATATATATATATATATATATATATATATATATATATAACATCCCAGATCCCTATTAACACAGTATTTCAAAAGACAGAGAAAAATGGAATAATACTGATGGCGTCAAAAGAGAGACGCACAGATGGTATTATCGTCAGTTGAGCGTCGCCGCCTTCAACGAAAAGGGACGGGAAGAGTGTCTCTGACGCTGGTCAATGATGAAGAAGGGAGGAAGAAGGTCGGCTCCATCAAAAAAAGGGGGCGGAGCCGCGGTGGTGGTGGTATCAGCGCGTGGTGGCTGATCCATGACGGGGAAAAGGGAAAGGGGTAAGGCGCCGGCATAGGGAGGAGAACGGCGGTACTACGTTGATGGGGATGGATCCGGTAAGTTCCGTCTAAAATCTGACCGGAGTTGGTAGTTTCCAGCGGTGGTGGTTGACGAAAAAGGGGGATGTCACAATGACGTGGAGGCGGCGCCAGATCTGATGGTTAACACGTGGGGCGTTATTGTTTTGGTGATGAGTTTTCCGGTGATTCTCGAACGAGATTCCGGTGAGGGTTGACCCGAAAAGACCCATGTTGACTATTTTCTAGTGGATTGCTGATTACATGGGTTTTTCGGCAAGTTGATTTATCGGATCCGACCACAGGAGTCGGAGTTTTACAAGAATGGAATGAATTCAAGCGATGGTGAATTTCCGAAGGATTTTCGGCAACAAACTCGCCGGATAATTCAAACAAAAGACTGGTTGTTTTCCATTCTTCGATATCTTTGTTTTTCATTCACTTGCTGAATACCATCTTTTCCTCTTTTCGTTATGTACATGAATATGTCACAACAATGAAAATAAGAATGTATACTCATTGAAAAAAATATGTGTATGTGTTGGTACTGTGAATGCGCCTGTGAAGAAGTAAAATATTATATATTGTTTTTATTCAATGAATTGTGAGGGTGCATATATCAGTGTATATTGATACATTTATTTTTCTTAATTTAGTACAGTAAATAAACAATATCACCAATTAAACAATGAGATCATTAACATAATCTTTAACATATTTTGATTCATTATGAAAAATCATACAAACATAAAGTTGAATAAGAA
>NW_025868370.1:0-1577 GCF_002878395.1 Capsicum annuum
CATCTTTATTGCACTAATGAATGTCAGAAGGTATCCGGTTACTCAAACAAGATCCATGTGCTATTAATGACTCCAAAACGTTTCATTGATATACCAATAAGTTCCTACTTCATTGTTATGGCATTGATGACTCCAAAATACTTTATTGATGTGCCAATGAGTTCTTACTTCATTGTTATTACATTGATGGTCTATTTATATGTCTCTTATTGATGTATCATTGTTTCAAAGTATAAAAAATATGGTGGCGACCGAAATAACAATCTCAAAGATTAATTGAACTAAGTGATGAAAATTCTCTCTTATCGGGTGGTATCCCAGGGGCATAAGCCTATCATGGGTTGATCCCTATTTATATGTTTATAGGTGGTATCCCAGGGGCATAAGCCTATCATGGGTCGATCCCAGTTGATATGTACTGGTGGCAGCCTAATGGTCACAATACAGTACAGTAATGATTACAAAGATGATAAGAATAAAGGTAAAGTGATTGAATAAATACAATGTACAGGTTGTCACAAGTTCTTGTAAGTGTGGTCCACTCCTATTATGATTTATTCACTTGTTTATATCATATGTGATTATCTATAGCTTTACATACTCAGTACATATTTCATACTGATGTCCCCCATGGGGGACCTGCATTTCATGCTGCAGGCACAGGTACCTCAACTCATATACCGCACAAGTAGGATCCAGGATATCCAGCTGCTTTTGGTGAGCTCCAGTTTGCTTCGGGGCTTTCCATGTCATATCCAGTCACTTTTGGTATTGTATAGAAGTTAGTTATATGGCGGCATGTGTCCTGACCTTAGTTAAACTCTGTGTATTATCTTGAGTCTTTATAGACCTAATGTACAGTCAAGGTGGTGTTTTGTTAATAGACGTGATAGATCCAACGACCAAGTATTGTATATACATATATATGTGTGCTCGAGCTTATACAAGTGATTATTTTCTTTTATACGCGACATGATGCTGTCCGAATTTTGGGTTGTCATAGAGGTATGCATGGGAAGTATAAGACTATGAGCTGGTTTTCTCGGGCCTCCTCGGTTATAGGTGCCAGTCCGCCCCAATAGGATTTGAGGCGTGACATTACCTGTTGCAACAGATAACACATCTGTTGGGATTCATTCACGACACTATGAAATCACTATCAACCTTTTTTAATAAATGACTTTATTTAGGTACCACTAATGGAGGGATCAATAACAATAGGGGTGGATTGTCATGGTCAATGTATCGAGGGTGAAATGTTAAAGACGACAGCTATGACAGTCCAAAGTGATATTTCATATGATGATTTTGTGAACTTAATCATCAGCTTTTGTGGATTGAATTATCAACCAAAAGAGCTCGCCATCAGTTACATGCACATCTCCTTTGAAAATCCAAGGGTACTGCCTTTCAAGATAACCGATCAGGTTTGGTTGTGTGCTTAAAGATGTACATGGTTGAAAAGACGAGGGAGAATGAGAACCAAAACATAGAAGATAAGAAAAAGAAGACTTGTTTGATGATAGGTTAGATGATCTAGACATGAATATTCCAGATGATGATCAAACACCTACGCC